>NW_020948840.1:13981333-14137190 GCF_900497805.2 Vombatus ursinus
GTGTGTGTGTGTGTGTGTGTGTGTGTGTGTGTGTGTGTGTGTGTGTGCTTCCCTGGGAAAATATTCAGTTGTCCTCTGGAATAGGATGATTTTGAATGAAGGCCAGACCAACTTCCATGGACTATGGAAGGGAGCACACATCTTCTATGCATGATTAACAAAAATCATAAAACCTGTTGTAGGTAGAGGGAGTAGAGGGCAGAAACAGAAACATCAATATGTCAAAGCTCTGTGATTTCATAGGTTTGTTAGACTCCTGGACAGAAGCTTAGCAAGATTAATTGAGTAGTCCATTGTCATAAAGGTAGTAAGTGTAAGAAGCAAGATTTCAACACAAGTTTAACTGACTCCAGGTTCTGCATCTGCTATGGAATACTGACTCTTTCTCAGAAAGAAAAAGGAGATAAATAATAAAAGTATTGGTGAGTAAGAGTGAACAAGTATGATTCTTGTTCTGTCTTTGGGTAGACTGAGATAGAGGTAGATCATTGGCTTGGTGGGCCCTGAGTCAGGATAACCTACATTCAAATCTGGCCTCAGACACTTACTAGTGGGCAAGTCACTTAACCTCTGTTTGCCTCAGTTTTCTCAAATGTAAAATGTGGATAATAACAGCACCTACCTCTCAGGGTTGTTATAAGGATGAAATGAGATAATATTAGTTAAGCACCCAGCATTAGTAGGTACCATCTAAATGCTTATTCCCTTCCTTTGGGGAGGTGACTGATAGTTTGAAGTAGACACCTTATCTTCAGCCAGAGCTAGGCCTTGGAACAATTAAAGGCAGGATTTCTTTTCAGTGAGAGAATATGATCTCTGGTGATAAAATAAGCATGATCTCTACTAGATTTCAGGTTCAAAAATGTACCTTAGTGACTAGAGATCTGTGGAGAGATCTGGTCTTCCAAGAGAAGGGTCCTTAGCCAAGGACTGCTGCATGAGTTTCTACACACAATCCAGCTTAAACCTGTGTTAATGGGGCAGGTAGGTGGCGCAGTGGATAGAGCCCCAGCCAGGAGTCAGGAGGACTTGAGTTTAAATCTGGCCTAAACGTGTACAGCTATACATATGTTATCTATATAAATAAATGTATATACGATACTTGATACTTAGTAGCTGTGTGACTCTGAGCAAGTCACTTAACCCTGATTGACTAGCCAAAAAACAAAAACACCCCCCAAAAACAAAAAAAAAATTAACACACACACAAAACCCTGTGTTAACCACTTGAGTGTCTATTTGAAACAGGGGGAGGGAGGGTACTAATTCTTGTGGTAACTCATTATGCTGACTTGAATGTTTGAATCTTCTAAATATAGGAGGCTTGTTCACTTACATTTCTGGAGCCAATTACTTTGGTGAGATTGTGGAATGGATTGGCTATGCCATGGCAACCTGGTCATTCCCAGGCCTGGCCTTTGCCTTTTTCTCATTATGTTTTCTTGGAAAACGAGCTTATCAAAGTCACAGGTAAGCCACAAGAGGAAACATTTTCTTTTATACAACTTTATTTCCTGTAAATGCACTTATTTAGTCGCTAAGTTGAATATTTGGTTTGATTTAGGACAGGGAGAGGAAAATTTGGCTTTCTAGGTTTTTAATTTCTTTGAATATATGGATAACAAAGATTAGAATCAGAATGACAAAGCTCTATCTTTTTGAGGTGAGGTTAAATCCACATGGGCAGCTAGGTGACACCAGGTCTGCAGTCAGGAAGACCTGAGTTCATATCCTGCCTCAGGCACTTTCCAGCTGTGTGAGACTGGGCAAATCACTTAACCCCGTTTGCCTCAGTATCCTCATCTGTAAAATGAGCTGGAGAAGGAAATGACAAACTACTCCAGTACCTTTGCTGAGGAAAACTCTGAATGAGATCATGAAGAGTTGGACATGACTCAACAGTAACAACAACAAAATAAACCCATAAACAAATGGTTTTGTATCAAGATTTCCTTGATAAAATGTTTCTTCAAAATGCTACTTGATGTGTTTGAGAAGTGAAAGTCTCACTGGACTCTGGAACATAGATTGATTAATATGTTCAGTTTTAAGTATCACAACTTAGGAAAGCTACTGAGAAACTGGAGGTGAAGGAAGATGGGGAAGGGTCTTGAGTTTATGCCACTTGACAACTAGCTAAAGGAAATGGGAATGTTTAGCGTGGAAAAGACTTAAGTGAGCCATAATCTCTGTCTTCAAGTATTTGAAGGATGTCACGGAAAAAGGAATAGAGTTGTTTTATTTGGTCCTAGAGGGTAGAATCAGGAGCAATGGGTGGAAGGGTTAGGTGTGGGTTGGACTAGATTATTTTTTCAAATATGAGTGGGGCTAGATGACTTTTGAGCTCCTTTCCAACTCTGAGGTTCTGTAGTTCTGGTCTGTTGCAGTTATGGGTGATTTCAATGAATAAAAAAGCATTTATTAAGCACTTAATTTGTTCCAGAAACCACACTGAACTCTGGGGATACAAACAAGGAAGACAGTTCTTGCCCTCAAGGAACTTACCTTCTAGTAGGAGAAGATAACACATATAGAGGAATGGTGAGCACGGACTTCCCCTTCTAGACAGGGGAAGTCATGGAACAATGATTGGAGGCATAGGATAACTGATTGACAAATATGTTCTTCTAGAGAATGGTAGTGTTGGTCTCAGAACTAGAGTTGGAAACAGAGGTGATGTTTGGTAGGTTGGTACATGAACTTGGTGATATGGCAGAGAAATAGCCAGGAAGCAGCATTGAGGGCCTGAGGTCAGGCGTGATCAGGTGAATGTTCACCAGTAAAAGCTCAGGGTCATGGGGATGAGACCTTCAGTTCTGGACGGAGGTAGAAGGTAGAGAGCAATCAGTATGGCATGAAGATGGCTGGTAAGTGTCAAAGAAGATCTGAGATTTCTAGTCAAATTATTCATTAGTGTCTTGTGACAAGAACAGGTACATTTAATTGGTTGGAGTCATTGTCTCAGTGTGTGTGTGTGTGTGTGTGTGTGTGTGTGCCTTGTGGCTAATGAAACTCATCTTAATCTTATAGACTAGTAAGATACTAAAGCTGGAAGGGATCTTAGATCTTTGGTATAAACTATTCATTTTCTAGATGAGAAAACTGCAGCTAAGTGATTTGTTCATGTAGTGAGTAGTACTGGGATTTAAACCTATTCATTTTGACTTCCAAATCTACTCTTTCCTATGTCTAACAATTGGAGTAATGGAGTAGAGATTACAGAATCAAGTTATAGAGTAAAAAGATCAGTGTGCTTAAAAATACAGAGGAAAAATCCACTGTCAAGTACAGTGGAACAATTACCTTGATTTTCCAGACACAGCAATCAGTTCCTCCACTAATCTTCCTCTCAGGTCCCCTTGTGGGATGGAGATGACACTGGGCTCTCAAAAAAGCTATGGAAATGAAGAATAAACTCTGCTAGGTCCCACCAACATAGAGACTCTTCAAGTATAGGTCTGATGATAAAGTGTATGACTTTTATCTGAAACTCAATCTCATTAATTTCAGAAAGGTTCAGCACCAGAAGGCTGACCACCAATTTTTTTTTTTTTTTACCAGCAACTAATAATAAATGTCAACTAAGGCAGAGAGGGGACTGTGGTCTGAACTGAAGGAGAGGATAGTCACAAAGACAAAATTATATATCTTTGAAATAAAAACTATGGAAGTAAGCCTATTTCTTTTAATATATCTTAAGCTAGCCTTATTTTTATTGGTATTTTATTGGTGTAGCAAGAAAACTTGCCTGGAAAGGAGATGGTTTAGATCTGGGCATTTCCAGGATTTTTGAATGGCCTCTGGTGGTCAAAAGCCTAGATTTTAAGGATTTAGCTTGTCTACAGGTCAGTGAATCACAGAGCTATGATAAATACTAGAAGGATTTCCTTGACTCAGAAATGATATATTATCGGAAATAAATTGAGATTTCAGGGGGAAGTTCTGGGTAAAGTAAGAGTTCATGCTTTAAATTGTTATTGGTTTTTTGGTTATATTTTTTGTTGGCCTTAAGTGCTATGGAAAGGAGAAAACATAAAGGCATTGGTGCCTGAGAGAAGCAGGGAGGGAGCACAAGGGCAGAATGAGGAGGCTGGAGGTGTTCAAGTTTAATTCTCATGTACTTTACGATATTATCTGTGCTCCTCCCTTGCCATGATTATCTGGGTCTCTATTTTCTGCCTGACCTAGGTCAAGCTGACCATTTCACATGGATATCAACTCCTTTCCTTGCTTTGGCTTAGTTTATAAGAAGCCAAATGGCCAAGAGTCAGAGTGTAGGTAATGAAGCAGAAGAGAAGAGCCTAAAGCCCTGGGAGAGCTATCTAGTCTAATCCGACCTCCTCATTTTACAGATAAGATTGAAATTTAGAGGTTTGTTCAGATTTGTCCAGAGTCATACAGCCAGTGGAAATGGCAGAGCCTAGATTCAAATCCAGGTCTGCTGATTCCAAATCCAATGTTCCTTCCACAAAATAACGTCCCTCTATCACATGTCATTTTGTGACAGTTATTTGTGGAATGGCTCCTGAATAAAAAAGGCTGGGCTACAGTGCATTAATTCTGTCATTCACCCTCCTTTTGCATGAGGGAGTGGAATATCAGCATGCTTCATTCGTCTCTTGCCCAAAGTATTAATTATGTTTCTTCTTTTCATCTAGGTTCTATCTCACGAAGTTTCAAGACTACCCTAAGTCTCGGAAAGCTCTAATTCCTTTCATCTTTTAAAACCACAGATGATAGAAAAGAATGGAAAACTTTCAAGCTGCTGAACTTCACAACTGAGTAACATTGTAAATAATAATAATAATAATAATAATGATAATCATAATAGCCTTTATAGAAAGCTTTTAAATTTGCATAGTGCTGTGCAAGTATTATCTCCTTTGATTCTCATAACAACCCTGTAAGGTAGATGCTATTAATATTACTATTTTACAATGAGTTAACTGAGTCTGAGAGAAGTTAAATAAAATTTGCTAGTCAGTGTTTTAGGAAGGGTTTACAATTTAAATCTTCCTAACTCTATGTGTAGCACTCTAGCCGCTGTGTAATAGCTGACATAGCTTATGGCTTGAATTCACTGAGCTAAGCCTTTTAGTCTAATGACCAGAGGCCTGATTATGTCTGAGTGGTATACCTTTCCATCTTGCTGGCCACACTCAACATCCAACATTAATGTCACCATTTTCTTTCAAAGCCTGATCAATGTTCCTTCCCAAATGGGCACTCTTTATGGCCTCTTCTGAAACATAAAGTTCTCTCTCTCTGTATGTGTGTGTATGTGTGTATATGTGTATATACACATATACATATATATTCATATGCATATATATATATATATATATATATCCTCTTGCCCAGCTGCAAAGACTTATTGGCTAAATCAACCCTAACCAGCTCTCTTCATGAAATTAAAAAGTGAAATTGACAGTTAAAAACATTCAGGATCCCAGTGCCCCCTCCCCACTCAAAAAAACTCTGTGTGTGTGTGTGTGTGTGTGTGTGTAGAGGGTGGAGAGATCATCACCTCTCATTCATTACTACATTAACACTTCAAAGATCCACGATTTCACCGATGTGGGTATGCCTTCCACCAAAGGAGGTGACTTTGTAACTTAGTAGCTAATCTTCATGGGTTGCTTTTAGAGAGGCAGTGTGGCATGGTGAATAAAATGCTCATCAGGATAATCTGAATTTGAATCCTGCCTCTGTTATTTGCTAGCTATGTAACTGTGGATAAGTTACTTGACCTCTGTACCTCATTTTCCTCATCTGTAAAACAAGAGGCTTAGACTAGGTGACCTCTATGGTCCTCTTCTGTTCTATAAAAGCAATTGCCTTCTTGTGGCCAGCTCTCTGATGCTGAACTTCTCTGAATTGACATAGGCCTGTAGACTATTCCTTGGAGAATATCCAGGGCACCTGTCACTGACACTGGCCTTGGGCAGTTGCAGAATAAGGACAGTGGCAGAAGTGAAAGAGGAAGAAAAATTAATGTCAAAATATGGGTAGTTTTTGAGTTTTCGCCTTCCCCCACCCTCCTGAAAAAACACACTTTTTTCCTCAAGGAAACTTTTAAAGTAAGCTTTTGGTGGATTATTTCATTGGAAATGAGACTTACAGAATAAGGCATAGGTCTCAATCACCTCCATTACAGAGAGATCTATAACTGTAAAAGGAGGCAGTGGTTGTTGTAGGGATGATCAAAGATGACTGGCATCCATGCTATGTCAAGAAATCTATAGGAAGTATCTTGGGTGTATCTTTTGTGAAAATTTTATAGAAGGATGTGAACAAGGATAGTGGCATAATACAAGAAGGTATTGGTGGGTACCCCCCCCGCCCCAGATGATTATCACTGATCTGTTTGAAGATGATAATGAATACTGCCCCACTTTACTTAAAAAGTAATTTAAAATGTTTAATTAAATTTAGTTAAAACAAGAATAAATGTTTAATTTAATGTCTTCATTATTACCTTCATTTCCAAATATACCTACCCCTCCCATCTAACTATAATTCATGCCTTGTAATGAAGAATAAAATAATAAAAAAGCAGTTAGGCAAAACCAACCAATGCAACAATAATTAACAGTATATGCAGCATTCTACATCCATAGTCTCCCACCTCTGCAAAGTCGGGTAGGAGATCTTGCTTTACCCTTATTAACTATAACTTAGATATCTTTTAGCAGAGAGAAACTTGTACTCATTCATGAATATAATGAGGCTTTACCCAATGTCATGCCAAGTCAAGGTTTCAGCCATGGCCTGGGAATCTGTATGAATCTTCACAATTCCATTTGGAGATATCATCACCCTATCCATCTCTCACTCCTCCAAACACACACACAATACATATGCATACACACATGCACACATACATGTACACCATTGTCATGATTTGTAGCTCAGATGTTCATAATCCCCAGAAATGACCCTTGATGGCTGATGGGCAAGTAGAGAAATGCCAGCCACCTTATCTAGGGCAGGTCCTCTTTCTAGTTTTAGAGCACTGCTGGAATTCTGTAAATAGGAGGAAAGTGTACTTTGAAGGAAATGAGTCATTCAGCTGAAATACAGGCTAATTTACTTTTGAGGGGGAAGTAGTAGTAGAAGTGATGTTGACCCAAGGCTAAGAAGCCTCAGGTGCTAGTGCTGACTCTGGCCTTTCGTTAGTTGTAAGACCTTGGACAAATCTCTGAAGCTTCATGGGTTTTAGTTCCCTCGTGGAGGAAAGAAGAGACGGAGCTGGAGAACAGATATGGAGAGATGGAAAGAAGAGTCAATCAACTAACAAACACTTATTAGGCCACAACTATGAGAGGCAGTGTGGTGTTGTGAATAGAAAGCTGGATTTGGAGACAGAAAGACCTGGGTTCAATCCCCGTGCCTAACATATGTTGGCTGGGTGACTTGGGAAAATCACTTACCTTCTTTGCAGAGGACATGCTGACCTGCATTGGTAGAGCATGGTTCCTTGTGGAGAGTTCCCTGTACCAGTGACATCACAAGTCCAGTACCTCTTCCTAGGTGCTAGACATTGGGGATACAAAGACATCCTACCCTAAAGGAACTTATATTCTATAGGGGAGATAGTATTACATATATGAGTTTGGCTTACCTGCCCTGCCTATCTCACAGAGCTGTAAGGATCAAATGAGCTGATGTATGTTATATGACTGTGCATTGTAAACCACACAATTTATAGGTAAGATAGGTAGATGATAAAAACAAAGCCAATGCAAAGCACTGAACACAGAGGCCCTTATGAACTTTGCTTGCCCCAGATGACCAGCAGCACCTCCTCCAGGGGGATGGGCATTACAAAACTCTCCAAAATGTTAATTTAGAATCACAGAATCTCAGAATTGGGGAGGTCCTTACGGGATCATGTGCTCTTAACTTCCTCTAGAGTAGGGGTTCTTTAACTTTTTATGTCATGAACCCCCTTGGCAGTCTGGTGAAGCCTATGGACGCCTCAGGAAAGTGTTTTTAAATGCATAAAATAGAATCCATAGGACTACAAAGAAAATCAATTTTATTGAAATATAGCTAATCAAAATATTTGTTAAAAGTTCATGAATCTCAAGTTAAGAACCCCTAATAGAGGGTATCCTTTTGGAGAGGGGCCTCTAGAAGATACTTGATATTGGGGAGATTTAAATTTTTACAGAAGGCATTAAGTATCCATCAGCAATTAGCAAGAAAATCAGAATTTCAGCAAATGCCTGTCATCCTTATAAATCTCTTTTGAGAAACGAATGTGAATCTGGGGGCATGTAGTGCCCAGAGCAAGAACTCAGTCCACCAACAACACAGAAGTTTTGGTGGGCCTGGAAAAGGTGTTACTTGTTGGGGAAATGTCCATGTAAACAAGGGTTTTGTTGAATAATAAACGTCTCTCAAAGATATTGCTGTTTCATGGTTTTGTTTGGCATAAATACAAAAATGCACAAACCTCTGGAGAATATTGCAAAGTAGTTGAGCTAAGATTTCTGCTTCCTTTCTTCTCCTCCAACCCCCCCCCCCCAAAACAAACAAACAAACAAACAAACAAACAGACAAACAAACACGTATCTTGGATTATTTTGGTGTGACTTCCTTTCCCTTACCCTCTGACTTTTCTTTTTCAAGCCTTCTGGAAATAAGTTGTGAATACTTGGAGTTACTCTGAGTGTAGCTCAGAAGCCAAAGCAAGGTAAATCAGTTATCGCATGAATGAGTTAGAGTGGAGAACCTGCAAGGTCCCTTCTACCTCCAAATGATCCTAGGAGACTGTTTTTGGTTTCAGTTCTTGCTGTTGTAATTTTTTTTTACAGTGTATTTTGGTAACCAAAAAACAACCATTAAACAACTTTTAAAATGACCTTTCTAAAAGGATCCTGTTAAAAATAGTATACTTGGAAATTTTGATGAATTCATGATTTTATTGATGTGGGTACTTCTTTGATGGATGCAGATCTTAACCATGTAAGTCTCCTCATCCTGTGATGTTCTTGTCCAGATGTTATCCCTGGCCTGTGGAGGAGGGGTGGGGTAGGAGATTTCCCAAAATGGGACTTTGGGCTTAAAGGGACTTGGATTTAATTCTGGGGGAGCCTGATCCAAAGAGAAAGGATTCAGACCTTTTCTCAGATTTTCTGGTTTAGTATGCCCCAACTCCAAGATCCTAGGGAAAATCTTTTAAATAAAATTGAGGTATGGCTCATGTCTAGGGTCCCCCCAAAGGAATTAACAGGGTCCTTATTAGAAAACTTATTCAATATCAGGTATTCAGATATCAGGTAGAGGACACTTATTTATTTCCTCAACCACAAAAAAGTCCTTAAAACCAAAGATTCACAAGCATCCATTAACACATACTTTAAACATGAAACACTTTATTAAGGCTGCTGAACAGATATTCAGGCCATTTACCTCAGATCTGTACCACCCAAGCAATTCACAAGGTATTAATCTCCTGGTAACAACATTTTGTTTTCTTCTTGGAGAAAACAATTGGAATACAGTTGTAAGAATCGCCTTCATTGCCAGCAGACACCCCTGGAACTCTGGACCTTTCTGGTTTATAAGGTTATTACCAGGGCTGGAAATATTCATCTCTCAGAATTGCTGTTCATAGGTCTGGTCCAAAAGTAAAAAACTGTATATTTCTGTGCCTCAGTTTCCTTGGCATCTGTAAAATGAAGAGGTTAGTCTGGACCAAGGTTTCTTAAGCTGGAATCCAGGAACTTGTTTTTGTTTTTTATAACATTTTATCTTTTCCCAATTACATGTGAAAAGAATTTTTAACATTTTTTAAAAATTTTCTGTTCCAAATTCTTTCCCACCCCTCCCTTCCATTTTTCCTGAGACAGCAAGCAATTTGATATATAAGAACTTATTTTTAACTATTCTGATTACTGTATTTCAATATAATGTCCTTTGTAATCCTTTGTATTTTATTTTATACATTTAAAAATATTATCCTGAAAAGGGATTTTACAAATCACCAGACTGCCAGAGAGGACCATGGCACAAACAGTTTAAGAACCCCTGGTCCAGAAGCTTACTCTGCTCCCTGATAGCTCCAAATCCTATGGTTGTCTTGAGACAAAGACTAGACAATTTCCATACAATTATTGTATTCTGCCACTATTCATCTCTGTGAATTTAAGAGGATGAGGGTCTATTTCTAAATTGAACTACTTGGGGGAAAAAAACCCAAACCTCATGTTCTTTTTAGACAAGTACAGCATAATGGGCCTTATTCAATCTTTAATCTTTTTTTGATCTGTAAAGAATTTGCAGTGTCTGGGGCTATTATTCTGAACCTCATTTCAAATTATCCAAGACTTTAACTCTTGGTCTAGCTTTAAATATAGACACTAGAGATATAAGACATTGGGCTAAGTATCTTCTCATAGCAGAGCATATTATGAGATTTTGCTTTGCATTGAGTAAATCCTAGATTATAGGTTAAGATCAGAAACTTAGAGCAGAGAGGGACATTAGATATTATTTTGTTCAACTCTATTAGGTGACCCATAGGCACTTCCAACTTAGCATTTCCAAAAATTCATTATCTTTCTCCCAAAATCCGCCTCTCAAACACACTACCCTATTTTGGTTGAGAGCAATACCATCCTTATTGTTCCGTCAGCCAGGTTCATGACTTTGGAGTTATTTTGAATCTCTCACTCTCCCTCACTCCTCATAGCCAATCAATTACCAAGTCCTGTTGATTCTACCTCCATGATATTCTCACATTCCACCTCCCCTAGGCAGCTAGTTGACACAGTAGATAGAACAGCACTCATGGAATCAGAAGGACCTGAGTTCAAATCCAAACTTGTTGTCATTCAGTTGTGTCTGATTCTTCTGACCCCTTTTAGGGTTTTCTTGGCAAAGACACTGGAGTGGTTTGCCATTTCCTTCTCCAGCTCATTTTACAGATGAGGCAAACAGGGTTAAGTGACTTGCCCAGGGTCACCCAGCTAGTAAGTGTCTGTGGTCAGAACTGAACTCACCAAGACTCAACTGACTCCAGGCCTGTTCTCAATCCACTCCGTCACCTAGCTGTCCCTACCACAGACACTTATTATTTGTGTGACTATGGGCAAATCATTTAACCTCTCTCCCAACGGCAGCTATGTCATGTATAAAATGGGGATTATCATAGAATCTACCCCACGCAGTTGTTGTGAGGAACAAAATGAAATAATAAATAAAAAATGCTTTGCAAATTTCAAAGCACTATATAAATGCTAGTTATTATTACTGCTGCTGCTGCTTGCAGCTATGAGGCTACTGCCCTAGCTCCCGCCGTCATCACTGTTGCCTGGATTATTGCCACAGCCTCCTAATTAGTTCTCAAGTATCTCCCCCCGCCCCAAACCTTCCTCCATCCAAGTGTCAAAATGATATTATAAAGCATAGGTTTGACATGTCACTCTTCTAGTCCATAACCTCCATTGACTACTTATTACCATCAGGATCAAATTCAAATACCTCTGTTTGTGGTTTAAAATCCTTCACAACATGGCTCCAACACTTCCAGGCCGATTACATATTACTCCCCTTCTTGTAGTGTAAGGTCAAGTAAACATAATCTCTTGCTCTTGGTATTCCATCCCCCATCTCTGTGCCTTCAAATAGGCTGTTCCCCATTCCTGAAATGCCCTCCTTACTCACCTCCACCCCTCAAGACCCCTAGTTTCCATCAAAGGTCAGCTGAAGTGCAACAGTCTTTCCTGTGACTGTCAGCCACTAGTATTCTTCCTCTGAAATAACCTTGTATTGATTTCACAAATATTCTATAGCCGTAAATGTTGTTTTTCCTATTAGAATATAAGCTCCTTGAGGGCAAGAATAGTTTTAATTTTTGAGTTTTGTATCCCCATTACTTAGTATAATCCAGGCATATAATCAACGCTTAATAAATGTTTCTTGATTCATTAATTGATTGTAAGGCCCAGAGAAATGATGTGACTTTCCCAAGGCTATACACGTAGTAAGTAGCAAAGTTTTGATTTGAAACTAAACCAGAAGGTTAGAGGTAGAAGGAACATGAGAGGTCATCGAGTTCATCTCTCTAATTTTATACATGAAGAAACTGAGGCCAAAAGAGTTGAAGTGACTTGGTCACATAGCTAGTTAAGAAGCAGAGCTGGGATTCAAGCTCAGGTCCTTTGACTAAGATCTATTTCTGAATCCTGGTTCTGCAACTCCCCACCTGTGTTTCTTTTCCCCTCCCTAAGCCTCAGTTTCCTTAGCTGTTAAAAAAAAAAAGGAGTTGCTGAAATGATCTCAAGGAGCCTTTCCATTTCTGAAACTTCCAATCTACCCCCCAAAAAGCTCCCCTAAATCTTTGCAGCCACCTGACTGCCCTTTTAACAGGAAGGAATAAAAAAAGCAGCTTGGCCTCCTCCAAAGGGAGGAGAAAACATTCATGAATGCATCTTTTCCTTTCCAGTTTGGCCTTTCTCATCACACAAATAGATTATGGGCTAGGGTCCCTAAGGGGAAATAAAAAGGGTAATTTAAAATGCATAACAAAGTCTTCTGGAAGAGGCTGTCACTGTTTTAGGACTTTTACATTAGCCTATAAAAAGAGAAAGAGGACTTTTAGCCAAATGGTTGTAGTGTTTATATGTGTATGTATGTGTGTGTGTATGTGTGCATGCACCACACACACACACACACACACACACACACACACGGGTGAGCGCATGTGGGTTTATGAGTCCATAGAGCACACTTAATTCCTAAATAAGCCTATATAGTAATTTCTCTTACAAGTCAATTGAGTTATGATCTTAGGATGTTCAACATTTGTGAGTATGTGTGTGTCTCAGCCTTTCTCACAATTCCTGCTGGGATATATTTGATAATTAAATGATTAGTGGGAACTGATTAAATCCCCCTCCTTTGACTGCCCCAAGTTCTTGGTCTTTTCCTGTTTTAAATATCAACTTTTGCTCAGTGGAATCCCAGCTAAAAGTAGCTTCTGTTCTACCATCCTCTCTGTAGCACAGTTCCAAGAGCTTAGAGCAGGAGAAAAGTAATGAGAGGAAGCAGATGACTGGAGATAGAACCTCACCTTTATCCGTTTTGTGACCGTGGGCAAGTTGCTTCGATTACCTCATCTCCAAAATAGGAATAGTAATGTCCTGTCTAACTCACAGGGCTAGTGAGAGATTCAAATGAGAGTAGAGCTACCATCTGGCCTGGTTAAGTGCAGTTATATTAGGAAGGGGGGTAGGCGAGGAAATTGTCTTCCCTAGAATTCTGTCTAAGCTTCTTTGACCACAACAGTGGACTCATGGGAAAAGGGTTTGGGAGGTAGAAAGACTGGGGTAGTATTGGGTGGATAGTGGTGGTGAGGGGAGAGGGGCATCATTGTGATGGGACTTCAGGAAAGTGTACCAAAATACACTTAATATATTGGCTAAACTTGACATGCTGAGACAAAGCTCAGATTGCCCCTCTCTGGTTATAGCTCTAAATGAGAGAATTAGTCATGGTCATACTCATGGATCTAGCAATGTATAGGAAAGCAATTTATAACCATGGAATGCTATGCATGTAAATATAAGCTTCTATTATCAAAGAAAGGACTCTGGGGAAATTAATACCAGAGGGTGACAACTCTTACCCTATGACTATAGAAAATCAGTTTTTGCTCCATTCCCTTCCTTCTGGAAGATAGAATCAGTCCTCTTCCAAGCTCCTGTTTCATGAGACCAGAAACAATGAAGAGGCTTGGGGGAGCCCCAGCTTTAAACATAAGCCACATGGCAGTGCTTTGTGATAAATAATTTAATTGCCTTTCTGTCTGCTCACCTCATAAAGATGGTTTTAAGCCATATCACAAACCAACAGCTGGAGCCAAGATGGAATTGTGTAACGGGCTCTGAAAATGGACAATTGAATCCAGGGTAAACTGGAAGATGCAGGAAGGCAGCTGAACAAACAAGAGTCATTGTCACTGGCCAGTTTGCCTTGCCTTGTCGTGAACTCTTCTCCCTTAACAATGATACCCTTCATTTTAAAGAATGGATGCTTACCAGAGGAGCCACTGAGAAACCCACTTCCACAAAACCAAGCCATTTCCTCCACTCCCTGGCTTCCTTTACATCTCAACTAAAATCCCACCTTCTATAGGAAGTCTTCCCTAACCTCACTTAATTCCAGTGCCTTCCCTCTGTTAATTATTTCCATTTTGTCCTGTATATAGCTTGCTTCATATAGATTTGTTTGCATGTTATCTCCCCCCATTAGGCTGTGAGTTCCTTGAGGGCGGGGACTTTTTTTTTTTGCCTCTTTTTGTATCCTTGGCGCTTAGTACAGTGCCTGGCACATTCTTATCATTGTTGTTCAGCTGTTTTAGCTGTGTTCAATCCTTTGTGACCTCATTTGGGGTTTTCTTGGCAAAGATATTGGAATGGTTTACCATTTCCTTCTATAGCTCATTTTACAGATGAGGAAACTGAGGCCACCAGATTAAGTGACTTGCCTACAGTCTCATAGCTAGTGACTGACACCAGATTTGAACTTCGATCTTCCTGACTACAGGCACTTAGCTGCCCCTAGCAATAGTAGGCTTTGAATAAATGTTTATTAATTGATTGATTTTTTCACTGATTTTCCTTTTAAATTGAGAGATATGCTTTTAAAGAGGTGGAGGAAGGAACCAAGGGAAGAACAATGTTGGGAGTCAGAACTAGGTTGGAATCTTGTTGTGTGTGACCTTGGGCAAGTCACCTCTACTCTCTGGGCTTCCACATACCTATAAAATGAGACAATTGGACTAGATGACCTCTGAAGTCCTTTTCAGCTCTAAATGAATTAAAATAAATTAAAGTAAATTAAAACCTTTTGGTTAGAAAGTGGGAACTATTGTGGTTAGCAATTATGTCATTGTTAGTAATTGTGTCACAGGGACTCTGCTAGAGCTGAGATATTTAAAGGGGGGTAATTGAAGATTGTAAAGGGTTGTTTTTCGGTATCTGGTTGTTATTAGATGCCTACTATGTGCTAAGTGCTGGGTATCCAAAGATAGGAACAAAACAGTCTCTGCCCTCAAAGGGAGCATGCAATGCCCTGGGAGAAATAATAGACACACAGATAAATAAGTTAAAAATATATATGAAGTAAATACAAAGTAATTTAGGGGTGGCCCAGGGGTGGGGAGAAGACTGATAACTGGGAGTATCAGGAAAAGTCTGGTGGAGGGGATGGCCCTTGAGTTAAGCCCTAAAAAGAACTTTGGATTCCAAGAGGAGGAGAGAACACCCCAGTATGGAATGACAACCTGCGCAAAGGACTGGACTGGGAGATGAAATAAATGCTGCTGATCCTAGATCAGAGATGAGGGGGCAGAGGAGGGCCAAATACATAGATTGGGAATTGTCTGCATAGAGACGGTAATTGAATTCAATAAGCATTTTTAAAGTACCTATTTTGGCACTATGCAGGGTGCTGAGATACATTGTGTTCAGGATAGAGGCTGGAGCAAGGGGAGGGAATAAGCATTTCTATAGCTCCTACTGTGTGCCAGGCACTGTGCTAAGCACTTTACAAACATCATCTCATTTCATCCTCATAACCTGTGGGGCAGGTGCTGTGATCCCCATTTTATAGTTGAGGAAACTGAGGCAAACAGAGGTTAAATAACTTGCCTAGAATCACAAAGCCAGTAAAGTGTCAGAGGCTGGATTTGATCTCAACTCTACTGTGCTACCTGGACTCTGGCTAGTGCTTGAAACAAACTCAGAAGGAAATTAGGGATTCTGAGAGGTAATGGGGAGATAGGGGATGAGATAGGAGAGAGGTGGAAGTGCAATGTTCAAGGAAAAACAAATGGGCCAGCTTGGCTGGAACACAGATTGTATGAAGGGGACTAATGTGTGGTTAGCTTGGAAAGGTGCAGGCTGGAGTTAGTTGTGAAGGGCTTCAAATGCCAAATAGAGGATTTGTTTCTGCTCTTGGAGGCATGGACTTAAATATCATTTCTTCGCAGATGGCTCACAAATCTATGTTCATCTATTAATCTCTTTCTTGAGCTCCAGGCCCACATCACCAACTTATTATGGGACATTTCAAAGTAGGTGTCTCAGGGACATCTCAAATTCAACATATCAGAAATAGAACACATTGTCTTTCTCCCCAACCCATCCTTCTTCTGAATTTTTCTATTTCTGTCAAGGGTACCACCATTCCCCTAGGTTTGCAATCTTGATGTTATTCTTGACTCTCTCCCTCACTCTATATCTCTAATTAGTTGCTAAATCTTATCATTTCTGTCTTTATATTGTCTCTTGCATCTGATCCCTTTCTCTACTCACACAGCCACCATCTTAGCACAGACCTTTGTTGCTTCTAGCCTCCATTATTACAATGAACTTTTTTTTTTTGGCTGGGCAGTTGGGTTAAGTGACTTGCCCACGGTCACAAAGCTAGTAAGTGTTATGTGTCTGAGGCCGGATTTGAACTCAGCTCCTCCTGACTCCAGGGCCAGTTCTCTATCCACTGTGCCTCCTAGCTGCCCCTGTAATGAACTTCTAATTAGTCTCGTTATCTCAAGTTTCTCCCATCTCTCTTGTCCTTCACACAGATGCCAACATGATTTTTCCTTAAGTATAGATATGGCCATTTTACTTCCCTACTCAATAAACTCCAGTGAATTTCCTCCCCTACACTCTCTTCACTTCTGCCTCACAGAATCCCTCACTTTTTTTCAAGATGCACCCAAAGCACCCCCTTCTATAGGAAGCCTTTCTTGATGCCACCAAATGCTGGTGCTCTCTCTTACTGTCTTGTATTTAGCAAACTCCTATTTATTTTGTATTTATTCTGCAGGTATTTATACACATATTTTGTCTTCCTCCATGGAATACAATCTCTTTGGGAACAGCAGTTATTTCGTTTTTTGCCCTTGTATCGCCTAGTGCTTGGAACAGTGCCTGGCACATTTTTGCTATTTAGTTATTTTTCTGTCATGTCTGATTCCTTGTGACCCCTTTTAGGGTTTTCTTGGCAAAGTGGTTTGCCATTTCCTTCTCCAGTTCGTTTTACAGATGAGAGAACTGAGGCAAACACTGTTAAGTGACTTACCTCAGACACAGTAAGTGTCTGAGGCCGGATTTGAACTCAGAAAGATGAGTCTTCCTGACTCCACGCCTGGCACTCTATACACTGTACCACCTAGTTGCCTGCCTGGCACATAGGAGACACTTAATAAATGCTTGTTGATTGATCATTTGATTGAATAGGGAACCAATAGAACTCATGTAGGGAAATGACACTGTCAGACCTATTAATTTTCATAGAGAAATGAGGACTGAGACAGAGTTCAGGGTATACCTGCACATAGTATGGGATATAGCTTCAAACAGCAAAGAAGACTGAAAAGTGATCGTTAAGAGTGGAAGAAGAATCAGGAGCATGTACTGTCATTAAAAACACCAAACCCAGTATTTGAGGCACTTCATCTTGAATCAGGGTTCCCCTGATTAAGGCAAGCACCGGTTTTTTTTTAACTTTTGTATCTCCAGGGTCTGTAGCACACGCTTAATAAACATTAGTTGAATTTTATTTACTTGAACCTAATAGACATATAATTAGAGAA
The DNA here is from genome assembly GCF_900497805.2 of Vombatus ursinus. Classification (NCBI taxonomy): domain Eukaryota; kingdom Metazoa; phylum Chordata; class Mammalia; order Diprotodontia; family Vombatidae; genus Vombatus; species Vombatus ursinus. The sequence continues at coordinate 13,998,948 of NW_020948840.1, forward strand.
TTTCTAGGTCCCACTGAGTCCAGGCTCTATATGGAATCATTTCTACAACATGGCAGACAAATGATCATCTAGTCTTTCAATGAAGATGTAGAGCTAAAAAGGACCTCAGAGGTCATCTAATCCAACCTCTTCATTTTTCAGAAGAGGAAAATCAGGCTTAGGGAGGTAAAAATGACATCCAGGGTCATTATCTGAAACCAGGTCCTGTGATACCAAATCCAGCATACTTTTCATTGCATTTAATCTCTGATGGCAGTGTGGTGGTGGTGGTGGTGGTGGGGTGTCCGTTACCTACCGAGGCCGCTCATTTCACTTTTGGATATTTCTAATTAATAGGAAGATTTTCCTTATATTAGAGGTAGCTAGGTGGTAGAGTGGTACAGTGGATAGAGCTCTGGGCCTGGAGTCAGGAAAACCTGAGTTCAAATCTGACCTCAAACATTTATTATTTATGTGACTCTGGGCAAGTCACTTAACCTCCATCTGCCTCAGTTGCCTCATCTATAAAATGGAAACAATAAAAGCACCTACTTATCAGAGTTGTAGTGAGGCTCTAATAATAATTGTAAAGTACTATATAAATGTTAGCTATTATTATATCAAGCCTAAATCTTTCTTTCCGCAACTTTTATTTTTTTTTCCAATGACTTTTAGTCATTGATCCTGGTTAAATTCTCCATGGCTAAGAAGAACAATTTGAATATTTCCTCCACCTGACATTCTTTCAGATACTTGAAGGCAGCAATCCTCCTCTTTGTCTTTCTGATAGAAATACCATTCTGTGGAGAAAATTGTTTCAAAAGAACAACAGTGAAAGTAGAATGGCTTAAGATATTTAGCACAAAGCATAGGCTGGGTCAAACTCATTAACAAGAATAAAGTCTGATTCTGAGCCTTGGTGGAATAATAATAATGATCAGAGCTTAACATTTGCAAAACTCTTTACACATATGATATCATTTGATCGTCACAAAACTGTGAAGTGAACAGGGCACATTTTAAGCAGGTCTTATTTTCAGATAAAGAAACTGAGGCTAGGAGAGGTTAAGTAATGCCCTCAATTCATTGGGGCAGTTAGGTGGCACAGTGGATGGAGTGCTGGGCCTCTAGTTAGGAAGACTCATCTTCTTGAGTTCAAATCTGGCTTCATACACTTACAACTTGTATGACCCTGGGCAAGTCTCTTAACCCTGCTTGTCTCAGTTTCCTGTAAATGAGTTGGAGAAGGAAATGGTAAACCACTCCAGCATCTTTGCCAAGAAACCCTGCCCCCCACAACCCAAAAGGGGTCATGCAGAGTAAGACATGACTGAAAAATGACTCAATAACAACAACAATAACAACAAGATCAAATAGTTAGTAGGGTAATAGAGTTTAGAGCTGGCAGGGACCTTAGAGATCAATGGTGAGTGCATTCAAATTCACCTAATCTGCTATAACAACCACATCCCACATTCCATCTAGCCATATGTCAGCACACCAAAGTCTACCAATCTTGGCTACCTTGACTTCAGTAATGCTACAACCCTTCTTGCTTTCCACCTCTGGTTTTTCTTCTGTAAAGAGTAATCAAATCAAATAAAGTTACCATGGCTACTGGAAAGGGTGTGACAACCAACAGCCAATGAGAGAAAGGGTGGGGAGCAAAGGAGTCAGAGAGTGGAGAGGAATTCTCAGAAGGAGTTGTATTACTCTATTAGATAGAGTGCTAGACTCCAAGTCAGGAAGACTTGGGTTCAGATCCTGTCTAGGCTCCACTTACATTCCTTATTCTCCAGACCAAGATTCCCTTCTCTGGTATCCCTATATACATTACATCATCCTATTAGAATGTTAAGGTTGTTGAAGGCAGGGACTGTCTCACTTTTTTTATTTATGCCCCTAGCATCTAGTGAAGTCCTTGGCATATAGCAGGTACTTAATAAGTCCTTGTTCATTCATTCATCATCTGATCCAATCCACTTATTTCGCAAATGGAAGAAACTGGGGCTCAGAGAAGTTACTTGCCTTGCCCCCATAAGCATGGTAACTATAAATCACATTCAGGTTTTCTGACTTCACACCCAGTGCTCTTTGCAAGGCACTACATTACACAACTTTCTGAATTCTTCGCAGCTTTTGTTTGTGCTGAAGATTATCTGAGATGTATATATTTCTAAAAAAAAGAAACCTGCATTTTTAGCAGGGAGAAAAAGGCTACTATCAGTTTCTTTAAAGGGGACATTGTTGTTAACTCTTTGTCTAACATGAGGGAGTTGGTTAGATTTTGGCAAATAACCAATGGTAGAGTCAGGGAAGAGATGCTGAGGCAGAATGAGCTACTGGGAGAAAGGAGGTAGAAAAGGGAGGAGGGAGAGAAATTCCCAGGAGGAGTTTTACCACTCTGATACATAAAGTGCTAGACTCAAAGTCAGGAAGACGTGTTCAAATCTGTCTAGGCATTCACAAGCTGTATGACCCTGGACAAGTCACTTAATTTCTCTGAAACCCAGTTTCCTCTTCTGTATATTGAAGATAATAATATAATCTATCTCACAGAGTTGTCAATTACCTCAAATGAGGTAATGCATCTCATTTGTCAAGTGCTTCATAAAATTTAAAATGCTACAGAAATGTGAGTTTATTATTATTATTATTAGCCTTTTTTCCCCCAAGTGATATATTTAACTTGCTCTGACTCACCACCAGGTGTTGGAAAAAGAAAACCTAGAAAAAATTGGTTTTCTTATGTTTCTTAAATAAGAAATATTTACATGTATACATAGTGATTGACAGTTATCAAAGAAGTTTCATATATGTTACCTCATACTTCATAATAATCCTGTGAAGTAGGTAGGACTGGTATTATTATCCCCATTAACAGATGAAGAAACTGAGGTCAAAGAAGGTAATATTCATGGAACTTAATAGCTAAGTGATTTATATCTTTTTTTTTTTTGTGTGTGTGTGGCAGTTGGGGTTAAGTGACTTGCCCAAGGTCACACAGCTAGTATGTGTCAAGTGTTTGATCTGAGGCTGGATTTGAACTCAGACCCTCCTGACTTCACAGCCAGTGCTCTATCCAATGCGCCACCTAGCTGTCCCCCGCCATATCTTGTTTTAAAGATTGCATAGGACTTCATGTGCATATTATCATTTCATTTGATCTTCACAACAACTCTTTGAGGTAGGAGTTATTATTATCCTAATTTTGCAAGTGAGGAAACCGAGTCTGACAGGGATTAAGTGACTTGACCAGAGTCACACAACTAGTAAGTATGTCAGGCAGGATTCAAATGGAAGTTTTCCTTACTCTAAGACCTATACTCTGACCTCTATGTCACCTAGCTGCTTATAGGGTGGTCCACTCTGACTGGACTGTTGAGTGTGTGGAGAGGATTAATATGAGAAAAAGCTAGAAAGGTTAAGCTAGAGACAGTTTGTGGAAAGCCAGTTGTTGTTAAGCCGTTTCAGTCGTGTCTGACTCTCTGTGACCCCATTTGTTTTTTTTTTTTTTTGGCAAAGATACTAGAGGGGTTTGCCATTTCCTCCTCCATCTCATTTTACAGATAAGGAAATTGAGGCAAAGAGGATTAAGTGACTTGCCCAGAGTCACACAGCTAGTAAGTGTCTGAGGTCTTATTTGAACTCAGGTCCTCCTGACTCCAGGGCTGGCATTCTATCCACAGTGTCATCTAGCTGCCCCGGTCAAAATTATTTGAGTTAATCTCAGTTTTGCTAGACCCAGAACCATCCATAACTTCAAGTGTTCTCATGGGCTAATGCATCTTATTCTGTACTTTCCCTACAGATTTATTATTTTAAAACAGGTTTTACTGGTGCTCTTTGTTAGTTTCTTCATAGATGCTTCCCATTACTACTTAATAACAGAATTTAGTAAGTTACTACTTAATAACGGAAACAGCTGAAACAGTGAATGCATCTGACAGTACATGTGACATTCCTTATCCATCCATAGTCCACCATTTGGGCTCAGATCCTTCTTCTGACACTGTGTTTGTGACCTTGGGAAAACCACTTAACCTCTTTGGGTCTCTGTGTTTTCATCTGTGAAGTGAGGAAATTGATCTCCTATGTCCCTTCCAACTCTGGATCTGTGACTACAGGTCACTAGATGATCAGCTCAAGATACAAAGAGGCATTTTAAACAGCCCATGGTCTCAGATAATTCTGTAGTCTGGGGCAGAGGTTCTTAGCCTCTATTTGTGCCATGGACCTCTTTGGCAGCTGGTGAAGCTTATGGATCCCTTCAGAGAATAATATTTTTCAATGTATAATATCCATAGGATTATAAAGGAAACCAATTGCATTGGTTACAAATACAGTTATAAAAATATTTTAAAACAAGTTGACAGACCCTGGATTAAGAACTTCTAGCCTGGGGGAACCTTCCTTTTCTTCCTTTCTTTTTCCTATCTAAAATCTCATCTTCTACAAGAAGCCTTTCACAGTATCCCTTAACACTAGTTAATTCTGTCTGTTGATTGTCTCCCATTTCTCTTCTATGTAGCTTATTTGTACTAAATTCTTTGCATGTTGTGTCCCCCATTAGAGACTATCTGGCCTTTGTATCTCCAGTGCTTAACCCAGTGCCATGCACAACAAGCAATTAATAAATGCTTGTTGACTGACTGCCCTTTTGATCAAAAGGTCAGTGTTCCATCACTGGTTCTCTGGAACAAAGGTTACCAAGAGATTTCCAAGGCTATTATCTCAAGTACTTTTACCATCCTTGCTATGGCATCAGACCATGTTTTGAGTCAAGCCCACAGTTTGAGGGTCCCAGGGAAGCTTTTCCAAAATGAGGCCAGGGCTTTAACAGGGGTAAGTTGTGACCATTAGAATACATTTGCTCCAAAACTTTTATTCTAGGAGGAGAACCTGATGATGACAGCCTGATAAAATATAAACTAGTTCTTCAGGGAGAGTTGGTTTACAGAGTAGTAGTAGTGAGGTAGTAATTCTACAGTAGTGTTGATGGGGAAGGAACAACAAAGCTCCAGGTGGATACTCCAAAGGCCTTTTATACTCTAAGGATGGTTGTGTTGGGATAATGAGGGAGAAAGAATTGGGATGAAAGGGAATAGTTATTTATAGAAACAGAACTTGAGCTTAGATCTTCCTGATTTGGGTACCATCTCTCCACTTAAATCACCTTATCACCTTTCATTTATCATCACCTCCACCTCCATCACCACCACCACCACCACTACCATCATCATTATCAGAACATAGGTATGGTGATCATATTTTCTGAATAAAAAATCAGAAGGATTTTTTTTTGGTGTGAATTTGTTTACCTGAAAAATCTTACAAAAGTACAAAAAGTTAAATCAGACAGGTCTACAAATTTAACACATGGGAAAGACAGAGTGAGATGCAGTGGAAAGAATGTGGGATTTGGTGTTAGAAGAACTGGGCTTGGATTTCAGCTTTGCTATTTACTATCTATTTGACCTTTGACAGGCAGACCTCTCTGGGGAGGAGGGGTTGTGAGGATGTGTGGCCTCAGTTTCCTCATTTTTAAGATAAGGGAGCTAGATCTTTGTTGTTGTTCAGCCATTTCAGTCACATCCAATGTCTTGTGACCCCATTTGGGGTTTTCTTGGGAAAGATACTGGAGTGGTTTGCCATTTCCTTCTCTAGTTCATTTTACAGACGAGGAAATTGAGGCAAACGGGGCTGAGGCCAGATTTGAACTCAGGAAGATGAGTCTTCTTGACTGTAGGCCTTGTGCTCTAATCCACTGCACCACCTAGCTGTCTAAGGGAGCTAGACTAGAGGCATCTAAGTCTCTTTTCTGCTCTAGAACCTATCAAAAGCAGTGGCTGTGACAACAGGTAGACTGTAACCAAAAGATAAGATTAAATAAAAAGAAAAACAGTAATCAGGTCACTAGGGGTCCTCATTCTTTTTTCAGGACTGTGGGTGATAATGATGGAAGGAAAGAAGGAAAGAAGCACTTATTAAGCACCTACTATGTGCTAAGAGCTTTACATATATTACCTCATTTAATCCTCACAACAATTTTGGGAGCTAGGTGTTATCATCATCATTATTATTATTATTATTATTATTATTATTATTATTATTATTATCATCCCCATTTTACAACTGAGAAGACTAAAGAGACAGAGTGACTTGCCCAGGTCACTTAGCTTGAGTGCTTAAGGCTGTGTTTGAACTCACTTCTTTCTAACTCCAGGTGCCACCTTCTATCCACTGCGCCACCTAGTGGCCAACTGACACCATAACAAAAGAAGAAGAACTGGACATAAGATTGTCCCCACCCTGAGGAAAACTCCGATAGCCTCGCTGTTGGTCTTTGAAGCTGCTTGCAGCTTACAGGCTTCAGATTCATGTAAGAAGAGAAAGTGAGAGGCACTAGTAGATCCAAGATGAAAAGGGAAACATTAGCTCATTTGTGAAAGTAATTGGAATGTTTCTTTATTCTGTCATTCACTATCTTTTGTGGTTCATATTTTTCTTATAATTCTTATAACTTAAAACTGGGTTTTGTCTTTTTTTTTTTAATTCCCAGCACTAAGCACAGTGCCTAACATATAGGAAGTGCTTAATAAATGCTTGTTGACTTGGTGAACACTTATTAAGGGCCTACTGTGTGCTGGGTACTGAACTGGGCTGAGAAACAAGAACAAAAACTAACAGTTACTGCCATCAAAGGACCTTGATTCATTCAATTACTGTATGCTGAAATATTAGGCTTTCTATAGTATTTTACAATACCTATGTAGGCAATAATTGAGGATATGTGTTGTCCAGGAAATTTGGCATGTATGGTCATCACATATGCAGGAACCCAGGATTATACGTTTAGTAATGGAAAAGAGCTTAGAAGATATTTACCTGAATATAGGTGAGGAAACTGAGGCACTGAAAGGGGGGATAACTTGCCCAAGGGCACATAGGTAATAAATGACAGAGAAGGGATTCAAATCCAGGTCTTTTGACTTCAAACCCAGTTCTTTTTCCATTGCACCACACTGTCCTTCCAGGAGTATAGAATCATAGAATCATATTGTCATATTGCTCTCCAAAGGGCAGCTAGGTGTTACGGTGGATAGACAGAGTGCCAGGTCTGAAGTCAGGCAGACTCATCTTCGTGAGTTCAAATCTGGCCTCAGACACTTATTAGCTGTGTGACCCTAGACAAGTCAGTTAACCCTATTTGCCGCAGTGTCCTCATCTGTAAAATAAGCTGGAGAAGGAAATGGCAAACCACTCCATTATCTTTGCCAAGAAAACCCCAAGTGGGGTCATGAAGAGTCAGATGTGACTGAAATGACCAAACAACAATAGCGAGAACTAGAAATAATCATAGACTCCATGCTGGAAAAGACCTTGGAGGTCACCTAGTCCAACCTCTCCATTTATTTTTTCCTTCTTAAATTAAAATTTTTTAATCAAATGAAAACCAGTCTCTCTCTCCAACTTCCTTCCTCCATTAAAAAAAGAAAGAAAAACAAAAACTCTTGTAACAAATGCAATATATGTAGTAAAACAAAACAAATTCCTGCATTGGCCATGTCCAAAAGAGATCTTGTTTTGTACCCCATCACCTCTCTGTCAGGTGAATAGCATGGTTTATGCTTCTGAAATCATGATTAGTCATTGGGTTGATTAGAGTTCTTAAGGTTTTCAAAGTTGTTTTTTTTTTGTTTTAACAATGTTGTTATTTTATATAGATGTATAATATGTAATATATGTGTGTGTATTTCTATTTACTTTATTTTAGTTCATAGAAATCTTGCCAGGTTTCACTTAAAATGTTCCTTTTGTCTTTTTTCATGGTACAATATTATTCTATTATATTTATATACTTTAATATGTTCAACCATTCCCCAATTGATGAGTACCCCCCACCATTTTACAGATATAGAAACTGAAGCATTATTCTTAGGCATCTACTATGTGTCAGGTACTTTACAAATGCTATCTCATTTGATCCTCACAATAACTGTGGGAGGTGGGTGCTATTATTATCACCCCCATTTTACAGTTGAGGAAACTGAAGGAGATAGTACCTTGACCAAGGTCACATAAGTAATAAGCACCCAGGTCCCCAGTTACAGAGAGTCCATAAACTAGAATGTATTTGGGCATAGTGATTAAGGGAGAAGAGAGGATGTATGGGCTAGTAAAGAAGAGGCCTTATTTAAGAAACACAACACAATGGCCCATTGCTGATTGATTGGATACTTGTGGCTAGTTTATGGAGAGGAAATGAAAGAAGTTACTCATGATGGATGGGTGGCAATCTGTATAGTTAGAAGGAATGCCCATACCAGTGAGATCACAGATTCACTGGAAAACTAGTAGGGGCTGGAATACCATCCCAAAGGTCTAAGCCTCTAATAACATCAATAGTATTTGTGTTGTGTTATGACCATAAGGAGGAGCTTCAGAGCTTTGCTCCCCTTGCTACCCTTGGCTCCAGAGCTCTGGGAAACGGCCAAGTACCAGACTGGTCTCCTGCCTTCAAGTGTGGTTATAATGCGCAATGAAATAAAACCATTTTTAGCCTGAGCTTTCCTTTGAGGAAGTGAGAGGGGTGGGAGTGATGAGAAGGAGTAAGGAAGAGTACACTAGCATTGTGAGATTTTTTTTAAAAAAAGGAGTAAGCAAATATAGAACTAAGAAAATGGAAATATAAGAAGTAACCAGAAAGGAAATCATTAACCATGGGACAATAAATAATAAGTTACAATGTACGGACAAAGTAACACTATTTTGTAACACTGTTCTGTGTTCCTGAAATTCTCTCCCTCCTCACCTCTGCCTCTTAGAGTCCCTAACCTCCTTCACAGTTTTACCCAAGAGCCCCTTCCTATGAGTCCTTATCCCCTAATTCTTAGTTCTTCCTCTGAAATTATTTGATATTTATATTGTATATATTTTGCATTTACTTACCCATGAATACGTTTCCTCCAGGAGATTGCGAGCTCCATGAGGACAAGGAGTAACTTGTTTTGTCTTTAGAAGGCACTTAGTTCATGCTTAATGAATTGAATTGAAATGAATTTATGTTTTTGAATTGAAGATTAGATAGTCAGGATAAAAGGAGAGAGAAGAGCATGGAAAAGGATAGCTGGAAAGGCGTCAAAACAGAAGAGATAGAGAAAGGGAACCATAATTAGGTAGCCATAACTAGAAATTCTGGGCTCCGAGGCAAATTGTGTGTGTGTGTGTATGTGTGTGTGTGTGTGTTGTGGGGGAGAGAAGAGGTAGAGATGTCCAAAGGGAACAGAGATATTAATGGACAGGGGAAAGGGAGGGTAAAAGAAAATAGGGCTAGGGCTAGGACTGAATTTCTAGGGAGGAATGAAAGAGGTGGCAGCTACCAGTGTCCACTGCTTTTCCAATTAGCCCTACGCTGATCCCAGATATCCAGACTTCATACTGTTGATCCCCAAATCGAGTGATGTGTCAGGCAATGAGTTCTAGTGGGTAGGTGGTATTTGGGAAAGAGGTGAAGGAGACACAGACTCTGGGGAAGGAATCCTGGGTGGGGAAGGTAAAGAAGCAGACATTTTGATAGCAAGTACTCTGCTACTATAATAGAAAAGCGAATTAGCCTTTGAAGATGTTTATGCTTGGAGTATAGTTTCATCTGCCCCATCCTCCTCCTGACTCATATACTGATCACCACGGGGAGATCCAAACAAAAAGAAGGTATGGACTTCTGGAAGTTGCACTCCAGGTGGGGAGCCAAGAACAAAAAAAAATTATTAAGACTTTTTAAAACAAAAATATAAAATGGATGTAAATAAAAATAGTACAAGGAGAGAATATAAGAATAACAGAAAGGGTATGGAACAACAGTCTTTAGCTATTAATGCTAATAAGTCACATTTGCGCAGATAATTACAATTATAGAGAGTTTTAACTATGTTAGCTCATTTGTTATTGTACTAATTTGACATGTGAGAAAAATGGAAACTCAGATTATGTGATTTAGAATCACAGATTTTAGAACTGGAAAGGACCTTAGAGGTCATCTAGTCTAACCCTCTCATTTTACAGATGAAAAAAAGTGAAGTCCTGAGTGGTCAAGTGACTTACAGGAAGGTTACACAGTATTAAAGCAGAGCTGGGATTTCAACCCAAGCCCTTTACCTCCAAATAATAATAAGAGGTAATGCTTTAAGGTTTGCAAGGTGCTTTATACATAGCATTTAATTTGATACTCATAACAACTTTGTGAGGAAGGTGCTATTATTATTATTATATATTATTATTATTATTATCCCTATTTTTCACCTGGGGAATGTGTCTGAAGGAGGATTCAACTCAGGTTTTCCAGAGTCCAAGTCCAGTGTTCCATACACTACCCCATGCTGCCCCTCAAATTCAGGCCTCTTTCTCCCTTATCAAGATTTCTGAGATCATAGAACTAGTAAGTGTTAAAGTGGCAATAGGAGCCCAAATTTATTTTAGATGTAGAATTTAGAGCTGGAAGGAACCTCAAAGATTACCCAAACTCAAAGGGTTCTTGACCTGGAGTCCATGAACTTGTTTTAAAAATATTTTGATGGCTGTGTTTCATTACAAATGATTTCCTTTGTAATCCTGCGTATTTTATTTTATGCATTTAAGACATTATTGGGAGAAAGGATCCATAGGATTCACCAGACTACCACAGTAGTCCATGACACAGAAATGAATACTTAATCTAAGTCAACCCCCAGATTTTACAGGCACACAAACTGAGGCCTGGAGACATTAAGAGAGTTGCCCAATGTCAAAATGGGAAACAGTAGAAGTGGAATTTGAGGTTAGATGGTTGGATGCTTGGTCTAGTTCTCACACTTTCTACTGAACCCCCTAATCAGTGTGGGGTTTGCTTGTAGAAGGTTTTCTGCAGGAGAAAAGCAGTATAAACAAAAACCTCTTAACAATTAAAGCTGTCCAAAGATGGAAGAAGCTGCCTCCAGAGGAGAGCAGGTGTCTCATCCCAGTACCACTTGTTGGCAATGTTGTTAAGGGCATTCTTGTTCCAGCATGGGTTGGAATGAATGACTTCAGAGGTTCATTCCAGGAGTTTTGAATCCTTCTTTCCTTCTTTCTTTCTTCCCTCCTTCTCTTCCTCCTCCTCCTCCTCCTTCTTTATCACCGGAGATGGGAAATGACATGTGCAGAGGCATAGAAATAGGAATTAGTCTTTAGGGACAATAGAGAGCAGATTTACTTAGTTTGAGTGAATACTGATAAAATGGTAGTATTGATATAGTCATGTGTGTGTGTGTGTGTGTGTGTGTGTGTGTGTGTGTGTGTATGCATTAGAGTTTAGGAAAAGTGTGTGAAAAAAGCATGTGTGAAGTAATGATGGGGCAGTTGAAATTCAAACAAAGGAGCTTATATCTGATGCTTGAAATAACTGGGAGCCATTATAAAATCTTGAACATGGCAAGGATATGGTAAGAATGGTATTTGAGGAAAATTATTTGAATAAATTGATCAACAAGTATTGATTAAATGTTTTTTATGTGCCTGGAATGGTTCTAACTTTAATGTAAGAGAGGTACTAGCCAATGGGGGCCAAAGCTTTACAACATAGACATTATTCTCTGCCTGTTGCAAACCATCTGATTGTAGATGTCAAAAGAATACTGCACATGCTCTTAGGACTAGGGGCCCATTGGCCAATCTCCCTCCCCTCTTTTCATGAATAAGAGGTAGCATTTATAAAAATTTTGAGTTTTGAAAACACTTTAGATATATTATATCATCATATTCTGCCTTAGATATTTATTAGCTATATGCTGTGGGGTAGGTCATCTAACTTCTCTGAGACTCACTTTCCTCATATGTAAAATGGTGTCCATAAGAGCACCTTTCTAACAGACTTGTGTTAAGAATCAAATGAGATAATATATGTGAAGAACTTTGTAAATCTCCAAATGCTATCTAAATGTTAACTATTATTATTATTATTATTATTATTATATCGTCGTTAGCCCAGGTTTTCCTGACTCCAGTTCCACTGGTTTGTCCATTATACTAGGCTGCCTTTCAAACTTCATCTTTGTGTAAGATAGAATGAAAGTGAAGCAAAAATGTCAGAAAAGATAAATAGGTGAAAAGGCCACGAAGAAGTAAAAGAAGAGTAGGACAGAAAAAATAAAATGAGAGAAAGGAAAATAGAAGCATAGAGTAAAAAATACAAAGCTGATTAAAAAATAGGAAAAGGATAGAAAAGGACAAGGAAGGAGAAATGAACAGGTCATACAAACCTTGAGGTGCTGGGAATAACAAAAATGCCTTACATTTGTGACCAAAGGTCAGTGATAATAATAGTTTACATTTATATAGTGCTTTGAGAATTGTGAAGCACTTTTCTCACAATAATCTTGTAAAATAAACTGAATAAGATAATAAATCAGTTTTAGAACTAAAAAAGGACCTTGGGGGTCACCTAGTGCCATATTTCATTTTACAGCTGAGACAGCTAGGCGACACAGTGCATAGAGTGCTGGGCCTGGAGTCAGGAAGTCTTGAGTTCCAATTCATCCTCAGATACTTACTAACTGTATGACCCTGGAAAAGTCACTTGACTTCAGTCTTTTCAACTATAAAATGGAGATAATTATATAACAGCACCTATCTCATAGGGTTGTTGTGAGGATCAAATGAGATAATATTTGGAAAGTCCTTAACACAGTGTCTGGCACATAGTAGGTGCTTAATAAATGTTTCTTCCTTTCCTGTGTGTATTTCTTCCCAACTGTGGAAAAGGTTATAGATGAGTAAGCAGTTTAATTAGGTTAAATAACAACTCAGTAAAATTAAATATAATAGAACATTCTATCATAAAGGGCATCTTACTCCCACTTTCAACCTCCAGGGCAACCACCCACTCTCCCATGGTAGAATCTGATTTTCCCTCTTCAGCCTTTTAGCCACAGCTAAAGAATTTTCCAATTAACATATACTCTCTGCGTCTCCTTTTCCTTATCTGTCAGATTGAGGGATTGGACTTCGGTCTTTAAGATCTCTTCCAGCCCTGGCCTTTTATTATCTCATTCCTCTGTCATTCAGGCTTATTGTGCTTTCACTGAGTATGAATGTTCTCCCCAAAACCTCCCCTGCACTCTGCCCCATCCATAGTCTGATTTTATTACATATGAAATACATATTACAGAATTTCAGAGCTGGATGGGACCTGAAAGGCCTGAATAAGAATCTTTTCTATACCATCTCCAACATCTGGTCCTTCATCTTCGGCTTGAACACCTCCAGGAATGGGGGAGTCCCTCTCTTCTTCTTTTTTTTTTTTTTTTTGGCTAGGCAATTGGGGTCAAGTGACTTGCCCAGGGTCACACAGCTAGTAAGTATCAAGTGTCTGAGGCCGAATTTGAACTCAGGTACTCCTGACTCCAGGGCCGATGCTCTATTCGCTATGCCACTTAGCTGCCTTGAGTCTCTTTTGAAGAAGCCCATTCTTCTCTTGGATGGACGCCATCGTTAGTAAGATTTCTTCACATTGAGGCGAAATCTGCCTCTCTGCCACTTCCATCTATCACTCTTCATTCTGCAATCTGGGGCCAAGCAGAATGAGCTGGATCCCTCATTTACATGTCAGACCTTCCAATATTTGAAGTCAACTCTCTTATCCTCCCCAAATCAGATTTTTTCCAAGCTAAACAGTTCTTTCACCTAATCCTTGTACGGTTTTGTCTCTCTGACATGTGAGTCATCCTTCTTTGGAAATAATTCAACTCGTTAATGTTCTTATTAAAATATGGAACTTAAAACTGAACATAATATCTCAGCTGTGGTCTGATGAAGGCAGAGTATAGTAGAAGAACCCAGAAGTCATTCTAGACCCTTTGCTCGTCTTAGGAGAGACCATGATGGCATCAATAATCATTCTTAGCATTTGTGTAGCACTTTCAGGTTTGCAAAACACTTTACAAATATTATCTCATTTGATCCTCACAACTCTGGGAGGCAGATGCTATTATTATCACCATTTTATAGATGAAGAAATTGAGGTCAGGTGACTTGCCCAGGGTCACACAGCTAATAAGTGTCTGAGGCCGATTTTGAACACAAGTCTTCCTGGTGCCAGGCCGGGTGCTCTAACCATTGTGACACCTAGTTGCCTATTAAATTTTGACGCTATTTCCCACTTTTGCCTTGTCCTGACTTGCATTCAAAGCTTCTCAAACTCTTACACCTAAACTTTAAATCTATGTAAGCCATTCTCAATCTGTATTTGTAAAATGTAGGACTTTTCAATTATCCCTCCTAAAATCCATCTTATTAGATTTAACTCATTGCTTTTGTTTATCAAGAATGAATATTTAGCTTTTCATTCAAGAAGTTAGAGACATTTTGTACGTCCCTCCTCGTTTTGTATTATACCAATTTAACACCCATGCTGTACTTTCACTCACATCATTGAAAAAATGTTAAAACAGGACTGAACCTAAGTTAGGTCTGTGGGGGACTCCATTACAGACCTGTGTTTGGAAGGTATTTAAATTCAAATTTAGGGAGCTTGTTAATGTTCATTTGAAACTAGAAATGTATCAGAAAAGCTGTAGCTCTGAATATTAGCACTTTCTCATTATACTTCATCCAGTTCTCTTTTCTGATGTTGGAGATACAGTAGCGATAAAATCAATTTGTCATTCAGAGAATCACAGAATCTCAGAGTTGGAAGGGAATCACAGAATCTGAGTTAGAATCTTGTCCAACACATATTTGAGCTGAATTCTTCTTTCTAACATCCCTAAAATGTGGTCATCTAACCTCTGATTGATTGGCTCAGAGTGAGGGTAAATAGCAAATGTTTCTGTTTTGGCCAGAAACCCTGAGGGTCTTCCCCTCCCAGATTGATTTTTTTTGAATTTGGTTAAAGAGGCCATTTTCTGTCTCATTTCTTACCTAGCCTTAATTACTGAATGAGTGTTGCCTGAGACAAACAGACCTGGGAAAGACCTTAGCTTAAAAAGGCCAAGGTCTCGCACTACATCCAGGGTTATCTCCACTGGAGAAGGAAATAGCAAACTACTCTAGTATCTTTGCCAAGAAAACCCCATGGGCAGTATTAAAATGGTAAAAGATCTAGCACCAGAAGATAAGCCCCTCAGGTTGGAAGGCATCCAACATACTACTGGGGAAGAGTGGAGGAGAACTACAAGTAGCTCCAGTGCTAGTGCCAAAAGGAAGCTCAGCTGCATATGTGTCTGATGTTGCATAGGAATCTGGAATGTAAGATCTATGAACCAAGGTAAGCTGGATGTAGCCAAACATGAGATATAAAGGTTAAACATTGACATCTTGGGTGTCAGTGAAGTTAATGGTTGGGAATGGGTGAATTCAATTCACGTGATCACTACATATACCACTGTGGGCAAGAATCCCTTAGAAGAAATGGAATAATTTTCATAGTCAATAAAAGTGTGAGGAAAGCAGTGCCGGGACATAATCTCAAAAATGACAGAATGATATCTGTTCAAACCCAAGGCAAACCATTCAATTTCATAGTAATTCAAGTCTATGCTCCAACCACTAATGCTGAAGAGGACAACGTCTATCAGTTCTATGAAGACCTACAACATCTCCTGGAAACAACACTAAAAAGAGATGTCACGTTTGTTTTAAGGGATTGGAAGGCTAAAGTAGAAAATCAAAAGATAATTAGGATAACGGGCAACTTTTGCTTTAGGGTACTAAATTAAGCAGGACAAAGATTAATAAAATTGTGTCAAGATGACTCTCTGGTCATAGCAAACTTTTTTTTTCAGCAACCTGAGAGGTGATTCTACTTGTGGCCGTGACGAGGTGGTCAATATAGAAATCAGACTGATTATATGCTTTCCAGATAAAGGTGAAGGAGCTCTATACAGACAGACAAAATAAGACTCATAGCTGACTGTGGTCCAGATCATGAGCTTCCTATTGCAAAATTCAGATTTAAATAGAAGGAAGTAGGAAAAAAATCCATCAGGCCACATAGGCAATAACATCCCTTATGAATATGAAGTGGAAATGATGAATAGATTTAAAGGATTAGATTTGGTCGATAGAGTGTCTGGAGAACTATGGACAGAGGTTCACAATATTGTATAGGAGGCAGCAACACCAACAACAACAACAACAAAAACATTCCAAAGAAAATGAAGAGCAAGAAAACAACATGGCTGTCTGATAGCTAAGGAAAGAAGGAAAATGAAAGGGAAAAGAGAAAGGGAAAGATATACCTAACTGAACACAGAATTCCAGAGAATAGCAAGGAGAGATAAGAAGGTTTTCATAAATGAGCTATGCAAAGAAAAAGAAAAAAACCGACTAAATGGAAAAGACAAAAGGTCTCTTCAAGAAAATTAGAGATATCAAGGGCATATTTCATGTTAAAATGGGCATGACAAAAGACAAAAATGATAGGGACTTAACAGAAGTAGAAGAGATTAGGAAAATGTGGCAAGAATATGCAGAAAAACTACATAAGAAAGATCTTACCATCACTAATAACCACAATGGTGTGGTTACTGATCTAGAGCCAGACATCCTTGAGAGTGAAGTCAAGTGTGTCTTAGGAAGCATTGTTAACAGTAATGCTTACGGAGGTGACAGAATTCCAGCTGAGCTATTAAAACCCCTGAAAGATGATGCTGTTAAAGTGCCGCACTCTACATACTGGCAAATTTGGAAAACTCAACAGTGGTCTATCTACTGGTAATTTAAAAGTCAATCAAACTGAACCAGCCTCTAACCTGTGTATGGCTGGAGCTGAACAGAGCAGGCTAGAGACAGGAGAGTCAGGAACCAAGCAAAAGTTTAATTTCAAAGTTACAGAAACAGCTTGCAAGTGAAGTCCATCTTCTTAAGGAGGGCTCACGTGCTTATGACGGGGTAGAGCTTTTAAAGTGAAGACCAAAAATGGCTGGACCACAACACAAACATTCTTGGATCTTGAGTAAACAGTTTCTAAGATAATAGTGTCTTTGAGCCTTGTGATTATTAAGCGGGGCACAGAACCAGGGTTGGGGTGTGCAGGAACGTGAAGCAATTGGTTCGGTTCCCACGGTGGTTTCAAGTGATTATTGTTAGCATGTCAGGGGATCTGATCGATCACTTTTGGCTGCAGCATGTTGGCTACAATCTCAGCTTCCAAGTTAGGATCCCCTGGAAAGTAGGAAAGCTTCAACAAATCTAATTAGTAAGTATAATCATTACACATATCATATCAATTCATACGAAAATTATAAATCTCATCATAACAGACCATTAGATTGGAAAAGATCAGTTTACATCTCAGGCCTAAAGAAGGACAATGCCAAAGAATATTTAGATTACTGTGCTCATTTAACATACCAGCAAGTTCTACAAGCTAAGCTTCAGAAACATATGAATGGAGAATTACCAGAAGAGGAGGCTACTTTTCAAAGAGGCAGAGGAACTGGAGAACCAATTTTTAACATTTGCTGGAGTATGGAAAAAGCAAGGGAGTTTCGGGGGAAAAAAACAAACAAACAAAAACAAAAACAAAAACATCTATTTCTGCTTTATTGACTTCACTAAAGCCTTTGACTGTGGATCATTACAAAAGTGATGTCTTCAAAGAGACAGGAGTAACAGATCATTTTACTTCTCTCCTAAGGAACCTGTATGCAGGTTAAGAAGCAACAGTTAGAATCAAACATGAAACAGCTGATTGATTTAAAATTGGAAAAGGAGTATATTGTCACCTCCTATATTTAACTTGAATGTAGAGCACATCACACAAAATGCCACTCTGGATGACTCAAAAGTTAGAATTAAGGTTGCCAGGAGAACTATCAATAATCTCAGGTATTCAGATGATACCACCCTGATGGCAGAAAGTGAAGAAAAATTAAGAAGCCCTCTTGATTAGAGTGAAAGAGGACAATGTAAAAGCTGGCTTGAAACTTAATATCATAAAACAAAAAAACAACCCCCCCCAAAAAAAACTAAGATCATGCCAACTGGTCCCATCACTTCCGGGCAAATAGAGGGAAAAGAAATGGAAGCAGTGTCAGATTTTATATTCTTGGGCTCAAACATCACTGAAGATGGCGATTCCAGTTATGAAATTAAAAGATGCTTGCCTCTTGGAAGGAAAGCTATGGCAAATATGGATAGTATACTAAAAAACAGAGACATCACCTTTCTGACAAAAGTCTATGTAGTCAAAGTTATGGTTTTTTCCAGTAGCAATTTATGGCTGTGAGAGCTAAACTATTAGGAAAGCTGAGTGCTAAAGAATCAATGCTTTTGAATTGTGGTGCTAGAGAAGACTTTGAGAGTCTCTTGGACAGCAAGGATATCAAAGCAGTCAAAACTTGAAGAAATTAATTCAGTGTATATGTAGAGCCTATATCAGATTGCACACTATCTTGGGAGGGAAGGAGAGAGGGGGAGAAAATTTAAAACTCAAAATTTTATGGAAATGAATATTGAAAACTAAAAATAAATAAATTGATTAAAAAAACAAATAAAAAATAAATAAAAAATAAACTACTCAGGAAAACTAAAAAAAAAAAAAGAAATTAATTCAGACTATTCATTGGATAGTCAAATATTGAAGTTGAAACTTAACTGCTTTGGCCAAATAATGAGAAGACAACACTCATTGAGAAAGACCCTGACGTTGGGAAAGATTGAAGGCAAAAGAAGAAGGGGATGACAAAGGATGAGATGGACAGATAGTGTCATGGAAGCAATGAACATGAACTTGGACAGACTTTGGGAGATAATGGAG
This sequence comes from Vombatus ursinus, assembly GCF_900497805.2. Taxonomy (NCBI): domain Eukaryota; kingdom Metazoa; phylum Chordata; class Mammalia; order Diprotodontia; family Vombatidae; genus Vombatus; species Vombatus ursinus. The sequence continues at coordinate 14,017,702 of NW_020948840.1, forward strand.
GATAGAAGTGCCTAGTGTGCTATGGTCTATGGGGTCACAAAGAATTGGACACTACTAAATGACTGAAAAACACCACCACCACCACCAAGATCTACAGTAAAACCACAGAATCTCACAATTTGATGGGGCCTGACAGGTCATAAAGTTAAAACTATTCCTGAAAAAATAAATCTCCCTTGATAATGTTATCAAGAAGCCTCTGCTTTAAGACCTCTAATGAGGGAAAAATCCACTACTTCCTGTGGCATCACATCCCACTTTTGGATATCACTAATTATTAAAAAGTTTGTCTCTACCTTGAGCTGATATTTGTTTCTCTGCAACTTCTCACCATTGGTCCTAGTTCTTTCCTCTGGGGGCTAACAAAAAAAGTTTAATCCCTTTTTACCAGGGACAATCCATTGAACACTGGTAGATAACTATCATGTCTCTTCTAAGTATTTTCTTCTCCAGGCTAAACACCCCCACTTCTTCCAACCAATCCTTGTACATCAGTCACCATCCTGGTTACCTTCCTTCCTGTAGCTTATCAATGTCTTTTCAAAAATGAGGCACCAAAATAGAAAATAATACTTGAGATGTGGTCAGCAGAACCTGAGCAGAATATAGCTACTTCCCTAGTCCTGAATGCTATGTACTTTAAAAAATTTGGTCTAAGTGGCTGCTATACCACACTGTTGAATGATAAAGTACTTGAAGCCCATTAAAACCCACAGATCTTTTTAAATACAAGTTGCTCTCCAGCCACATGCCTACCATTTTGCACCTGTGAAGTTGATTTTTTGAACCCAAGTATAAGTTACATTTATCACTATTATATTCCATCTTATTAGATTTAACTCAATATTTTTTTTCTATAAAGACCCTTAGGATCCTGCCTCTATCATCCAATATGTTAGCCCTCTCTCCTAGGTGGAGGGAACTAACACCCTCCTTCTTACGAATTTGATATGCATTCCAACTATGGAATGCAGCTTATGCTGTGAAGGTGGGAATGAGATTGTGCATATTAGATGACAGAATCATATTACAAAGCAATCTTGACAAGTTAGAACATTGAGCTGAATTAAATAAGATGAAATTTAATAAAAATACAAATAAAGAGAGGCAGCGTGGTATAACAAAGGGAGGACTGATTTTAGAATCAGGAAGACTTGGGTTCAAACCCTGACTCTGAAGAATCCTGTATGTGCAACCATGGACAGGTCACTTAAACTCTTAATGTCCCAGGCAACTTTCCAAAACTTTGAAGTTACAGATGACTTGTCAATCTGCATTGGTGGAGGGAGTTTCCACAATGAAAATTCTCCTCTCAATAAAATCATAGATTCAGATCCCCCAAAAGAACCACATGGAAAGCCTTATGCCCATGTTTAAAAAAAAACCAGCTTCTCAAGTACAAGATGAGTGAGACATGACTAGGCAGCAATAAATGACAAAAGCTTCAATATAAGTCAGCAGTTTGATGGCAGCCATAAGAGCTAATACTACTTTAAGATTCATTAAGAGAAACACCACTTCTGGGATAACAACAGCAACACTTTCTCTGTGCTCTGTTTAGTCAGACCACAGTGGAATATTGTGCTCAGTTTTGGTTACCACATTTTAGGAAGGACATAGATAAGATGGAGAGTCTCTAAAGAAGAATAAACAGGATGGTGAAGGGATTCAGGAGATATGATATGGGGACTGGTTGAAAGAACTTTGACTTTTTAGTACAGAGAAGAGAAAACTTGAAGGGATATGAGAGTTTATGTTCAAGTATTTGAACGTATGTCACCTAGAAGAGGGATTGGGATCATAGATTTAGAGCCAGAAGATAATTTAGAGACCATCTGGTCCAATGCTTTTCATTTCATTTTTCATTTTACAGATGAGGAAACTGAGGCCCAAAGAGGTTAAATGACTTGCCCAAGATCATATTGGTAGTAAGTGGGAGAGCTGGTATTTGAACCTTTGTCCTTTACCTCTAAATTAAGATTCTTTCTACTGTCAAATGCTGATGCAATGGGTGGAAATTTCAGGGAGGCTTCAGGTCAGAAAAAAAACAAAACAAAAAACTTGCCAACATTTAGAGTTTCCCACAATGGAATGGGGTTACCTCAAAAGGTATTGAGGTCCCTCTCATTAAAGTTATATAAATTGATGCTGTATGAACCTTGTTGGATTATATTGTATAGCACACGTGCATACACATACACACACATTTTTACAGGTATGTGTTGGACTTGATGGTAGCTTAAGTTGATGAGTTTGAGGCAGGGCCGGAAGTGGAATCAGGGTCTTTCTCTTGACTTCCAACACAGCATTCTTTCAACTACTCTATTCAGACTTTCTCCAAAACAGCTCTAAAATCAATGAAGCCATTCATCAGCACTTGTTATGTGTCAGCCACTGTGCTAGATGCAAGGGATAGAAATACAGAAGCGAGGTTGTCCTGCCCTCCAGGAACTTCAATCTATTGGAGAAGTTGACACGCTCATAGATAAATATATGCTATGTAACTCTAGCCTCTGAGTCAGAAAGCCCTGGGTTCAAGTTCCTCCTCTGACATACTAGCTATGGGACCTTGGCAAGTCACTTAACCTTTTAATAGAGCCGCAGGCTCTATCAATCAATCAACAAGCATTTATTAATCACCTGCTGTACTCTGGATACTGTGTTGGGTGTTCAGGCCAAAAATACAGAGAAAGAAACAATGTCTTTTCTCAAGGAATTTGTTTCATTCCATGACTATAAGTCGCAGAACAGGTACTGAGCTGCATTGGTAGAAGTGTTTTCTCATTGGGAGTTACCCATAATAAGAAATCACTGGTTTAGTGCACCATATTATTTATATATGTATATTTATATATAAATTTGTGTATAAATATATAAAATATATGAGTATAAATAATATATATTTATAAATATAAAAATACATTACATACAAAATATATAAGTATATATTTTGTATATAATTATATCAAGTATATAAACTATTTATAAATATGTAAAATTATATTAATTGTATATTAATATATAACTGTAATAAAATATATTTTATATTTCTAGTTATATATACATATACACACTATGTACCTATACATCTACTTACACACTATATATATAAGGACTGGACCAGTGATTTCTTGTATCCAAACACAAATAAGGAATAATGGTGATGGTGGTAGTGGTGGGGAATAATAACTGGGGGAATCAGGAAAGGCTTCCTGAAGGAGGTGGTCCTTAACCTGTGCCTTGAAGAGAGCCAAGGGTTCCAAGAGATGAAGGTGTTGGGGGAGAACATTCCAGGGATGAAAGCAAGCCTGTGCAAAGGCAAGTAGATAAGTATGAACTGTCTTCTACAAGAAATAGCAAAGCTGGTAATCGTGTAGAGAATCATTTAAATGGAATCACCATGAACTCATGCTCCTAGCAGAGTTAAGACAGGCACTGCAAATAAAACTAATACAGGCGTTCCAAATTCCCACTCTCTGTGTAGTATTATACTACACAACATCACCTGTATAGTAACATATCGCCTAATATTACCTGTGGAGCAATGTAAGAAAGATCTTCTAATTTGCTGAAATTAGGCTAGCAAACAATCAACATCAAATCAACACATTAAAAACCAAACTTCTTCCTAATTAAGCAATAAAATCCACCTAGGGCAGGGCAATGGCTCTCCAGTAAATGATTCTCCAGCAACAAGGATCGTTAGGTATTGGTAAGGTTACCTTAATGTAGATGGGGAAAGAAGATAATTTAAGAACTAATTGTCAGTAGTTATGCGACGTCCCCTGGGGGGCTACTACACGCTGTCTAAGACAGAAGAAGAGAGTATAGGGGTGGGACAGGGTGTGCTCTAAGGGTAAACCGAGTGCTGAGCTAGAATCTAGCCAGAGTTCACCAGAGGTAAGCAAATTCAGAGAATTAACCAGGGTAATAAAAGTAAGGTCAAAGCCGCAGTCAGAATCAAGGGGAGGTCTGCATAATCTAGTCACATTAGGGAGGGAAACTGTATAGGGCAGGGGGCAGGAGGATGACAATTTATTGCCTGCAAAGCCTCTAGGGAGGCCACAGCCTTTTAGGGTGGCAGCAGGCTGGCTAAATCCCCTCCTCCCACTTTTACATTTTTACTGGACCTAGACATAGTGCCATTCAATTCAACAAACATTCCGTAAAGGACTTTAATGACAAGACACTACTAGACATTGGGGATAAAAAGATGAAAAAGGAGATGAAGTCTTTGCCTTTTAAAAGCTTATAGTCTCTAAAAGTGGTTTCACAAAGCTTGTCATTCATTTAACCTATGTTAAATAGAACATCTCTACACCTTTAAACATAGTTGTTGTTCAGCCATTTCAGTTATGGTTGACTCTTTGTGACCCCATCTGGGATTTTTCCGGCAAAGATACTGGAGTGATTTCCTTCTTCAGTTCATTTTACAGATAAGGAAACTGAAACTGGGATTAAGTAACTTACCCAGGGTCATACAGCTAGCAATTGTCTGAGGCCAGATTTGAACTCAGAAAGATGAGTCTTCCTGACTTTAGGCCTGGCACTCTATCCACTATACCACCCTAGGTGCCCTTAAACATCGTACAAAGAGGCATAAAAATGGATAAGATACGTGCCTTCTCTTAAGAAGTTCATTATTAGGGGAGAATGATAAGACCTATACTTAAATAACCATAGTAAAAATGGAATATGATAAATGAAGTACAAAGTTCTGTAGAAGATTCATGAGGGAGAGCCCACTTCTGGACGCAATAGTCAGGAAGAAGATAGAATTTGAGCTGGCCTTGAAAAAAGGGTGGAATTCCAACAGGCAGAAACTGACATGGTACAATGGAAAGAGTGTTAGACTTGGAGTCAAAGAACCTGGGTTTGAATCCCAGCTCTATTATTTACTACCTGCATTGCCTTAGACCAAGCACTTACCCTTTCTGGGCCTCAGTTTCCCTATTTGTCATAATAATAACAACACATTTTATAGCACTTTAAAACTTGCAAAATTCTTAACACATATCCTGTTTGATCCTCACAACTTCTGTAAAATGAAATGGTTGGACTAGATGACCCTCCAGAATTCCTTCAAAACCAAAAATCTATGAGCATTCATTGTCCTGATTTACCATTCTAGTAACTGTCCAAGAAGGAAATGAGGTTGGTCAAACCTGGAAGCCATGCTGGCTCTTTGTGATCACTATTTCCTTTTCTGGATGTTTATTAACTACCTTGTTCTAGAACCAAAATCAAGCCATTTGACCTATCATTTGCACAAGCAAATTGAAAATCAAGACATTTGCCATCTTCAGTCTAGTGACACCTTTTGCATCCTCCCTCACCTTTCAGTAATTGCCATCAATGACTCAGTAATCACATCTGCCAATTGTTTTAGTACACAAGGATATAGTTTTTTTCTGTTCTGCATGCCTGGATTTCATCAAGGGCAGCCATCTATTTTACTACTAGATTTCTATTTAGAATTTCTACTCACTAATTTTTTTCTTTTCTTTCCAGCCCAAAGATTATTCTCTTTAGAAGAGAAAAAAAACAACTTAAAAACTGAGTAGTTCTGCCTTCTCTCCATCATTAATTATCATTATCCAATCTGCCTCCTGCACTCCTTTTCCCTCAAATAATTTAATCATCTCTTTGTGTTGTCCTTAGTATTCCTTGTGACATTATTAATATAGGACCATGCCTTGCTTTTGTGTTTCTCCCACATCTCTTAAAAATCTAAGGTAGTGGAAGGTTGTCAGAGCATTCACAGTGGTCTCTTTAGACAATTTCATGTTTTCTCCTCCTTATAATTGCATACTGAACGCAATACCCTAGAAATGGCCAGTCAGTCAACAGGCATTTATTAAGTGCTTGCTATGTGCCAGACACTGTACTAAGCACCAATCTGACCAGAGCAGAATATGGTAGGAGTATCACATCCCTTTTTTCTGTACACTCTGCTTGTCTTAATGCAACCTAAGATGGCGTTAGCTTTTATTTTGGTTGCCATGTCATATTGGGAATTCAAACTGAGTTTGCAGTCCATTAAAATCCCTACGTAGTTTTTATGCAGACTGTTATCTAGCCAAGCTTTTCCCATTCTGTATCAGTGAAGCTCTTTTGAATCTGAGAGTAAGACTTAATGCTTACCCCTATTTAATTTTGTCATGTTCAATTTTTGCTTTCATTCTTTCCTATTGAGCTCTTTCGGAATTCCAACTGTAATCCAATGTGCTTGCTGTTCTATCATCTACCACCCTGACAAGCACGTTATCTAGGACTCTATGACTCCTTGAGAAAAATATCAAATGTCACAGTGCCAGTGCAAGAAAGTCTAGTATGAAGATAGGTTTACATTAGTGTTGTTGTTATTGTTGTTTAGTTATGTCTCTCTCTTCTTGACCCCATTTGGGGTTTTCTCTGCGAAGAAACTGGAGTGATTTGCCATTCCTTCTCCAGCTCATTTTACAAATGGGGAATTGAGACAAATAGGGTTAAGTCACTTGCCCAGGGTCACACAGCTTGTAAATGTCTGAGGCCAGATTTGAACTCAGATTTTCCTTATTGCAGGCCTGGTGCTCTATCCACCATACCACCTAGCTGCTTGTTTAAACGAATACGTGCATTTAATGTTGCTTTAAGTATATTTTAAATGCTTAAGTGACCTAGTTACAAACAGAAAAGTACTTAGAAAGCTACTTAACAATAAGCTTGTTTTCCTTGGTATAATGGAAAGAACTCTGGATTTATAGTCAAAGAACCTGGGTTCAAATCCTAGTTCTATTCTTTACTCCCAGTGTGACCTTGGGCAAGTCTCTTAATATCTCCTACTTTCAGTTTCTTTATCTATAAAATGTAAGGGTTGTGCTAGTAGACACTGAGGTCCCTTAGATACAGAGAGAGAGATAGAGAGATAGGCAGAGAGATGGAGAGATAGGCAGAAAGATAGGTAGAGAGATAGACAGAGATTGAGAGTTAGAGAGATAGGCACAGAAATAGGTAGAGAAAGAGAGAGATAGAGAGACAAGCAGACATATAGACATAGGTAGAGAATTATTAAGTGCTTACAATGTGTAAGGTAGTGGGCTAAGTACTAGGGATACAAAAACAAAACAAAACAAAAAACCCCAAGACAATCCTTACTCTCTAAAGGGGAGCTGGAAAACTGGCCCGGGAACGGAGCAGAAGCAGAGGAGGAGCAAAGGGGATCCTCTCAGGCGCTGGGCACTGGTGTGGAGGCTGAGCCGGCTGAAGAGCTCTCATCTTCTGATCCTATGATCCCTCTTGGTTTTCAGTGCTCTTATTTCACTCCCGTGACTCTCCCGGTCCCCTCCTTCTTCATTACTGTCTAAAATGGGAGATGGTGCAGTATAATAGGAAGAATAGTTACCTTGCAGTCAGGAGACCTGGGTTTGAATGAGGGGTTTGGTTTGTGTGGGAAGGATGATCCCTTAGGATCCCTTGCAGATCTGACTCCCTGTGACTTTGTTTCTCTGGCCCTTCTACCAAGCTGTCCAATCGCACCAGCTCCTGGCTTGTTCATTATGAATCAACACAAAATCCTTCACTCTAGTCTCCCTTGGCAATTGATTCCTGGGATGTTCAGAGAGTCATTTAACACACCTAAAGACAGCTCCTTACCCCTTTGTTGTTGTTGTTTAGGCACTTTCAGTTGTGTCCGACTTTGTGACCCGTTCTGGGGTTTTCTTGGCAAAGATACTAGAGTTCTTTACCATTTCCCTCTCCAACTCATTCTACGGATGAGGAAATGGAGGCAAACAGGGTTAAGTGACTTGCTCAGGGTCACTAGCTAGTAAATGTTTGAGGCTGGATTTGAATTCAGGTCTTCCCGACTCCAGGCCTGGCACTCCATCCACTGTGCTAATTTCTCTACTCCTATAGGTCTTCAATTCTCAAACTTGGTCCACTTAAAAAAGAACCTAAAGCCTTAGACTCTGAGACCAAACTAGCCATTAGGCGGGGAAAATAATGACTCCTGAGTTCATAACTTGGTATCAAATTGACATAGCTACTGGTGTCCCTTGTGTCCAACCTTGTGTCCCTGTTCTAGGAAGACTAGTAGACTTTGCCTGTGACTAAGTTCCACCTCCTTTCCCCCTTTCCACTAATCAGATCTCTGACTTCAGAGCCATAACTAACGTGAGGTGAATGGGGATTTGCCCCCAGGGTGTCACCCTAGTGGGAGCAACGGTCTTCCCTGTGAGAGGGTGCTTCCTCCCTGCAGCAATGACCACTGCCCTTCCCTCACAACTGCACCCACGGTGGGCTCGGCCTCTGGGTCAGCGTGCCTTCTCCATTCTCAGTAAGACGGTCCATCCACCGGCCGTTCCAGATGAAATTGTCCCAGGTTCAGTTTTGTCTGGTTATGGGTCTCCCTGTCACTGAAGTTCCCCTGGGATTTCGATCTTGCTTTGTTTTTCTTAATCCTCCAGCGACTGTTGAATTTTGATACCTAACAGACTTTGCCCTACTTCCTACCCTGTTGCTGTGTTCCCCACTGTGGGCTGAATCATCTGCCCAGCATTCATTGGATCTTTCTTATACCACTTGCCCAGCTGTCTACACTTGTTCCTATTGTTTGCTCCTGGGGACCTTCTATCCTTAATATCTACTCTGATGGCTTTGTCTCGTAGCCAGTACTAGCCAACCCCATCCTGCTGCTCCCAGGGCCCTGGTTCCAGCACAGAATCTCATTCTAGAACACCTATCCCTAGTAAGAGGCAGTGTGTTAGCTGAAGAAAAGCAAAGGTTAGAAACCCGGCCTTGGATCCAGGAAGATTTGAATTCAAATCTGGCTTCATAAACTTACTAACTATGTGACCCTGGACAAGTCACTTTGCCTCTGCCTCAGTTTCCTCAAATGTAAAACATGTTGATAATAATACCTAACTGTCCAGAGTTTTTGTGAAGATCAAATGGTATAATATTTGTAAAATGCTTTGCACAGTGCCTGGTACATAGTAGATACTTAATAAATGCTTATTTCCTTTCTGGCTCTCTCTCTATATTTAAGAAGGTACATATAATAAAGGACTTTTTTTTAGGCTTTCTCAGGTATACTGTTTCTAAATGCTGTAGGTTAATTAAAGCCATGCCCTGTCAGTAAACCTTTAGATTTGGCCTATGGCCCCCTGCTCTCTAACTTTATTTTTTTTGGCCTAATGATCTGTTATCAGCTCAAAGAATTGTACCATGTGGGAAAATTATTTTGAAGATTCATAATCTTTTTATGGCTTTGATAATTAGTTCAGAATTGCCCTCAATAAGTCCACATCAGTGGAAGGCTAATGGGAGCTGACGGAGCTAAGTAAAATATAATCGATGAAACTTCTTTTGCTCCTTGAGTTTTGTTTGGGAAGCCTTCAGTCCCAGGAAATCAATCCCTGATTATGGATTGTATCAGGAGTGTGGAGGGAAAAGTTTAACAATTAGCCCTCCAAAAGCATGGCACACTTTAAAGTTTAGTCTTTTCTCCATCACTTTCTAAATATAGTCAGTTAATGAAACAATAAATCAAGCCTTGATTTGTAACATTTACCAGTTTCTGGGGTATAAATTTTGTGTTGCTTTTTGAGTTGTGTCCAACACTTCATGACCACTTTTGGGGTCTTCTTGGCAGATACTGGAGTGGTTTGCCATTTCTTCCTCCAGCTCATTTTAGAGATGAGGAAACTGTGGCAAACAGAGTTAAGTGACTTGCCGAGGGTCACCCAACTAGTCTGAGGCCAGATTTGAACTCAGGAAGATGAGTCTTCCTGCCTCTGGGCCCAGTGCCCTACCCACTGGGCCACTTGCTTACCCTGAAATTGTAACAATCATCTTTCTAGAGCCAGTTGGAGCTGGTTCCATCACACCCCTGGCTGTATCCCCGTATATAATCTGCTTCCCTGATTGGTTCCTTCTTTTGCCATAGTTGATCATTTTTCATAATGCAGGAGGGGTGGGCTGCAGAGGCTGAGGCCACATGGTTCATTTGAAAGTTCCTTAATTCTATAGTCAAAGACAAACGCAGATTGGAGGAGAAGGAAGAGTGCCAGATGTAGACTTGGGGGAGAACTAGCTCCCTAACCCCAACTCTGACATTTAGTAGCCATTTTCTCATCTAAATAGCTTTGTAGCACCTGGGACATGCTCTTTTATGTGGGCTTTTAGAAAAGATAACCTCAGGTTTGAGGCACTATCACCGTTAGCAAGCATTCAAGCTCATAGCTCACAAGCCCACACCCAAGTTTTTATTTTTACTAGCCAACCAGAAAGGAGATGATGGTTCAAGACAAAAGATATTTAATTAACTAGCATAGCAAACATGGTAATAAAAAAAGATTCACTTTCATGCATGTACAAGATACACTCTCCCACACGTTACTACATCAATGGAGGAGGGCACACAGACAGAGAACACTTGTGACCAGGAAACACATATATATGCATAGGAGATACATGAAGATGGGGAACATGCATGAAGAAACACAAGTTAAGAATCTGGGTGATGGTGGCCAAGAAATTTTCCTTTGTGAGTCTATTTTCTGATCTGTAAAATGGGGATGATAATAAGAGTGAAGTTTGTCTATAATATCATAGTCTAGAGCTGAAAGAGACCTCAGAGGACATTTAGTCCAACTCCCTCAGTAGGTGGTGCAGTAAATAGAGCTGATGAACCTGGAGTTGGGAAGACCTGAGTTCATATCCTACCTTAGATAATTATTAGCTTGGTGACCTTGGGTCTAAGTCACTTAGACAATATCTGCCTTGGTTTTCCCATCTGCAACATGGGATAACAAAGCACCTAGCTCCCAGGGTTGTTGTGAGGATAAAATAAGATAATTTTCGTAAAGTACATTGCAAATCTTAAAGAGGCATATAAATAGTAGCTCTTGTTAGGACAGAAGAGGAAACTTAAACTCAGGGAAGTTAGATGATTTCCCTAAGGTCACATAGGCAGTAAACAGCAGAAGGATTTGAACCTACATCCTCTGACTCCACGCAGTCAGTCAACTAGCATTCATTAAGTAGGTACTACTAGCCAGGAACAGTGCTAAGTGCTGAGGGTACAAAGAAAGGCAACTCTCCCCCAACCCTTCAAGATTCCCTGGCTTCAAGGAGCTCCCGGCTTAAAGGGGAGACAACATGTAGATAATATGTGCAAACACCACAGGGTTATTTAGGGGTAGTTTCAGAGGGAGGGTGCTAAGATTAAGGAGGAATGAGAAAGTCTTAGAGAAGATGCAACTTTTACCAAGACTTGAACACAACTTCAACTTGAACATGACTGAACAAAAACTAGCTAGATCTATCCATGACCTTATGAGTCCTGTCCTCAAGGAGCTCACATTCTATGCTGAATGTAGCATGTACAATATATTGCTGTTGTTCAGTAATTTCAGTCACATCCAACTCTTTGTGACTCCATTTGGGGTTTTCTTGGCAAAGATACCAGAGTGGTTTGCCATTTCTTTCTCCAACTCATTTTACAGATGATGAAATTGAGGCAAATAGGGTTCAGTGACTTGCCCAGAGTCACCCAGCTAATAAGTGTTTGAGGCCAGATTTGAACTCAAGTCATCCTGACTCCAAGCCCAGCTCTCTAGCCACTGCCAATATACACATATAAGTATATATCAAATTAATACATGGGCAGGTAGGTGGTGTAGTGAATAGAGCATTGGGCCTAGAGTCAGGAAGATTCATCTTGCTGAGTTCAAATCCGGCCTCAGACACTTACTAGTTATGTGTCACTGGGCAAGCCACTTAACCCTGTTTGCCTCAGTTTCTTCATTTATAAAATGAGCTCGAGAAGGAAATGGCAAACCATTCTAGTATCTCTGCCAAGAAGACCGCCAAGTGGGGTCATGAAGATTCAGACACAACTGAAAAATGATTGAACACATATATAAATATTATCTCGTTTAATCCTCACCACGACCCTGAGAGGTAGGTGCTATTCTTATCTTCATTTTACAGGTGGGGAAACTGAGAATGAGAAAGGCTAGGTAACTTCCCCACCAAGATCACACAACTAGTAAGTATCTGAGGCAGGATTTAAACTTTGATTTTTCTGACCCCAAGTCTGGTGCTCTCTGCACTTTGCCACCTAGATTAGACATCTCAGTTACCATGCTTGCACCATCAGAAATAATACATTTGGATTTGAAAATCCAATTTTTCATTCTCTGTTGCTTTGAAGGGTGAGGAGGGAGAATAGAAATAATAGATATAATCAGCAAGGAGGCAGATTTCAGCTCAATGTAAGGAACTGTTGAGAGGCAGCTTGGCCCCTGACCCTAACTGTGTGACCATGGGCGAGTGACTTTAACTCTCAGTGTCCTAGTGACAGTGTATATCTATCAGTAAAAATTTTTTTCGTATATGAATAATATGCATGTTATATTATATTATGTATGTTATAATAATAATAATATATTATATTATGAAGTGTACATCAGTACAGACTTTTAAAAGGAGATAACAGCGAAATAAGTCATTTAAAATATTTTATTTTATTTATTGTTGGAACAAACCCTTTTTGCTCTCATTAAAATATCTATTTTTTAAATCTTTAAATACTGATATTAGTAGCATGCTCTCTGTATTCTGAGCAGTTAACTGTTTTTGATGTCTTCTATTTGCTTCTTAAAATGTCTAATAGGTCTATCATTGGCTGCTTATAAATTCTGGGTGTTTTGGCTAAATTCTTAATAATTTACAAAATAAGCCACTAGTTCCTCAAATTTGTTTAAAATATATCATAATTATTAATGTTATGACTATAAATGTAAAATACTTAAAATTTAAAATTCTCCTGTCCAAAGGAGGGACAGACAGAAGGCTGTCATCAAAGTTCACTTGTGCTGGATAGCTCATCATATGGTGTAGGATGGTCTCTTCTGTTAGCTAATTTTATGTTAGTGTTTATGTATAGACTAGATTATTTTAATTGCGTACTTTTTGCATTAGTGTGTGCTTAAGCTGTCACAAACAACAATGCAAAAACATGCTACATATACTGTAATTTTTAATATGCAAATAAAGTTTGTATCATCAATTGAAACAGAAGTTCCACTTCATTTCATTTTCTTAAGCTATGAGTGCATTTGTATATTTTACACAAAGTGATTATATTTTAATTTTAAGAAAGATAATTATAGTATCTGAGGTTTCAAAGAAAAGGGAACTATGAAATATAAAGACAGTTTCTACATTCCATTCTCTGGTTTATTTGCTGAATACAACAAATAACATTTAAAAAATAACAACTTAAATTTTAGTGTAAGATGAAACAAAAATTATCTACTTCATGAAAACAAATACTGTCAGCGTCTTATAGAGGGAGACGAAGGGGAGAAAGGGAGCAGATGGGCTTTTACGTGAAACATGCTGAAAGAGAGTTCCAATCTATGATAAAGGTTTTATTCACTGTTTTATTCTTTGACACATGCTTTTGTGAACAGGAAAACATTTTCAGTTTTTCTTGAAATCTGTATTACTAGAGAATGCTAGTAGGTTATTCAACGTATTCCAACTTCCAGGTATTGACTATTGATTAGAACTGAAAAAACTTTCTGAAAATAAAGCTATGGATTTTTAAAATAAAGGACTATTTGGCTAAGACTAATAATCTATGTGAAATGGATGAAAATTTACAAAAATGTAAATTGTCCAAATTACAAAACAGGAAAAAGAATACTTAAATTACTCTATCTTAGGAAAGGAAATTGAACAAACTTTAAGTGGACTCCCAAAGAACAAACCAGTTCCACATAGATTTATAAGCAAATTCTACCAACCATTTAAAGAACAAGTAATTCCCAATACTACATAAGCTGTTTAAAATAGGAAAAGAAGGGGTCCTACTGAATTCCTTCTTTGATATACATATGGTCTTGATAACCAAGCCAGGGACAGTCAAAACAGAGAAAGAACACTATAGAGCAATATTCCTAATGAATATTAATGCAAAAAAATTAAGTAAAATATTAGCAAGTAGACTACAGAAACATATAACAAAAATTGTACACTATGACCACTGGATTTATACTAAGAATGTAGAGCTGGTTCAATATCAGGAAAACTATAAATATAATCAACCATGCTAATAACAAAAACAAAAGTCATATGATTATCTCAATAGATGCGGGAAAAGCATTTGATCATGTCAAACATCCATTCCTGTTAAAGATACTAAAAAACATTAGAATTATCTGTAATGAGAATAAACTAGAAGCTTTCCCATTAAAATAAGAAATGATACGTATGATCGCATTTCTATTCGATACAGTGATAGAAATGTTAGCTATTGCAATAAGACAAGAAAAAATGGAAAAAATAAGCAGAAACAAAGAGGAAACAAAAATATTACCTTTTGCAAAACTAACTGCTGTATTGTTGTGTCCAAAAAGAAATACAAACACAAAAATATGCATGTGTATGTCATTATGCATATATAAAACATATAAAAAGAAATATAAATTAATCATTCTACATGTATAAAAGGAAATACATCTTTATATCATAAATCTATACATATAAAATTATATATACCATTAGAATATCTAGATAACATACATGTAATCACAAAACATAATTTAAACATATATGTATTGCATATGTGTATGTGTGTATATAATACACACACATATGTGTCTCTCATCCTCCTTTGAGTATTTCAGCTGTCCATTAGAAGAGGTGGATAGCATGTTTCCTCTTTAATCCTCTGGAATCATGGTTAATCATACACATCAGAGTTCTTAAGCCATTCAATATATAAACTGATCTCCTAGTTCTGCTTATTTCACTTTGTATCAATTGATAATAAAAATCATGATACTATTTATATAGTACTTACTATGTACCAGACACTGTGTTAAGCACATTGCAAATATGATCTCATTTGATTGGTAGATCACCACCATTTTACAGATGAGGAAACTGAGGCAAACAACAATTAAAAGACAGTGTGGTCATGGCTTTCAAATGGTCTAATTATTCTTAAAAAATATTTTCCCTCAATTTTTCCAGGTAAATTTTTTGATATGATATCTTATATTATATATATACATACATATATATTCTTTTTTGGTCTTTTAATTTGTTTTAATATTTATTATTGTACAGGATTTCTATTTAGGTCTTCCTGATTTGTGGTCTAACACTATTCACTGCACCATCTAGCTCCCATAAAATAGCTAATATTTCTATTGTGCTTTAAGATTTGCAAAACACTTTTCAAATGTTATCTCATTTTGTCCTCTCTACAACTCTAGGAGGTAGGTGCTATTTTTATCCTCATTTTATAGGTAAGGAAATTGAAGCAGACAGAGCCTAAATGACTTGCCTAGCAACATATAGCAGTAAGTATAGAAGGCTGGATTTGAACTCAGGTCTTCCTGCCTTGAAGTCCAGAGCTGAATTCACTGTGCCACCTAGCCACCAAATTTCTTTTCTTATCTTTTATGTCAGATAATTTACCCCATTCTACCTCTCTATTCTCCCAAAGCATCCCTCTTTTTCACCTCTTAATATTTAACTCACACCCATGTCCTCTGTCTATGTATACTCCTTCTAACTGCCCTAATAATGATAAAGTTCTTTGGAGTTACAAGTATCATCTTACCATGTAGGAATGTAAAAAGTTTAACCTTATTGAATCTTTTAAGTTTCTCTTTCCCGTTTACTTTTTTATGTTTCTCTTCAGTCTTGTATTTGAAATCAAATTTTCTGTTCAGCTCTGGTCTTTTCATCAGGGATGCTTAAAAGTCCTCTATTTAATAAAATATCAACTTCCCCCCTTGAGGATTATACTTAATTTCTTTGGGTATGTGATTCTTGGTTGTCATCCTAGTTCCTTTGCCCTCCAGAATATCATATTCCAAGCCCTTCAATCCTTTAATATAGATGTTAATAAATTCTGTGTTATCCTGACTGAGACACCACAATATTTGAATTGCTTTTTCTGAATGCTTGCATTATTTTCTCCCTGACATGGGAACTCTGGAATTTGGCTATAATATTCCCAGGAGTTTTCATTTTGGGTTCTCTTTCAAGAGGTGATTGTTGGATTCTTTTAATTTCTATTTTACCCTTTGGTTCTTGGATATTAGGTTAATTTTCCTTGATAATTCTTGAAATATCATGTCTAGACTCTTTCTTGGTTATTGATGGCTTTCAGGTAGTCCAATAATTTTAAATGATCTCTTCTCCATCTATTTTCCCAGGTCAGTTGTTTTTCCAATGAGGTATTTCACATTTCCTTCTATTTTTTCATTCTTTTGATTTTGTTTTGTTGTTTCTTTAGGGCTCATGGAGTCATTTGCTTCCACTTACCTAATTCTAATTTTTAAGGAATTATTTTCTTCAGTCAGCTTTTGTACCTCTTTTTCCATTTGACCAATTCTGCTTTTTAAGGAGTTCTTTTCTTCAGTGAATTTTCGAACATCATTCCCCAACTTTTGTGCTTTCTTTACCAAGTCATTTATTTTTTAAAAAGGTTCTCTAGCACCACTCTCATTTCTTTTCCCATTTTCTCCTCTACCTTTGTTATTTGATTTTTAAAATCCTTTTTGAGCTCTTCTAGTAAATTTTGGGCCTGAGATCAATTCACTTTTTGCTTTGAGGCATGCAGCTATTTTGACATTGTTATCCTCTTCTGAGTTTGTGTTTTGATCTTCCCTGTCACCATTACAACTTTCCATGATCAGGTTCTTTTTTTATTGCTTGCTTATGTTTCCAGTCTATTTCTTGGCTTCCAAATTTTTGTTAAAGTTGTGCTTTGCTCCTGGGGTGGAGGGGGCAATGTCTCAAGCTCTAGGTTTTTTGTGCTGCTGTTTTCAGAGCTAGCTCTGGAGGTTTGTAAGTTTTCAGTTCCTCCAAGGCGGTATGATCTAAGGAGAGGTGTGGTCACTGCTCTCCTGGCTTGTGCTATGGTCCGTGGGCAAACTCAAGCACTCTTTCCCACCCTGGAATGTGACCATGGTCCCTGCTCCTCTATGGTTGTGAGTTCTAGTGTGCTACTGCCTCTCCTTTCCCTGGAACTGAGACCTGGGCCTATATCCCAGATCCCCATATGGACAATGTAACAGAGTCTTTCACCCTGTATCATTAAAGTGTCCCCAGTAATCTCCTTTTGATCAGTTATCCAGCCTTCTTACCATCTGTGGGTTGAGAGCTCTGGAAGTCACTGCCACCAATTCAGTTACCCCCCAGGCCTGCAGCTGGCTTAAGTGTGGGCTGTGTTGGACAGTACTCCACTTTCACCTCAATGAGATGGACTTTTCCTGTAGGCATTCTATGTTGTTTTGGAATGGGAAGTTATTTCATCTCTTCCTTTTGTTGGTTCTGTCACTCCAGAATTTGTTTTGAGGTGTTATTTTAAAATGTTTTTGGAAGAGAATTTGAGAGAGCTCAGGCAAATTCCTGTTTTTACTCTACCACCTTGGCTTACCCATCTCTAGTTCATTTACTCTTAAAAATTTTTTTTACTCAATTTTTTCCAGGTCATTTGTTTTTGCTATGAGATAATCTATATTTTCTTCTATTTTTTCAGTCTTCTGATTTTGTTTTAATATTTCTTGTTGCATAGGATTTGAACCTAAGTATTCCTGACTCCAAATCTATCTTTCAATTGTATATCTTCATCTTTACAATGGACATGTTTTATTCATTTAGTTTCTCCTTCAAGGATTGTTAGACTAATTTATTTTAAGTACTCAGGGATTTCATTGAGAAAGTCCTGAAATGTTCTGGAATTTTTTGCAATTAGCCCCCTGTCATCTGCAAACAGAGACACCTGGAAGGCCTTACTATGTATAGAAATTCTTCTTTTTTTTGACCTTGCAGAAGAGATCCTCTGTGACAAAGGTAAACAGTTTTTAATGTATATATATATCTGTATATACACGATACACACACACACACATACATACACACACCTACATACCTACACACATATATACACACATATGGGTATATACATAATATTTGATTTTTTAATATTCCTTTAACATCTTATAAGACAAAATAAAGATTCTTAAGAGCTAATACTGGTGCACCACCTTGAAGCCAGAAATTATTGAGTTGCTCTCTGATCCCGTATCCAACTGGATATTCTTTATTACAGTAATTAAATAAGTGGCCAGATTATTTTACATTTTTATGGCAGTTTAAAAAGAGATTTTAGTTGTAGCACATTGGGTACTAAAACCAATGGGACAGCCCTCCCTGTATCTTGGTTCCATATCATCAATTTCAGCAATTCATACTGTACCTGCCAAATATTGAGCTTGGACAGATAGGGAGAAGAGGGTCAGATGTTCTCTGGGTGTAACACTTTTGACAGGATCACTGTAACATTTTCCCACATCACTTACGTAAAGTGGTTTTGGCAACTTAGTGAAATATTGTACTCTATTTGGTTGTCACTAAGTAAGAAATAATGCCAGTCATTTTGTAGCTTTAGCAGCTCAGTGGCCTGGCTACCTCAGGTGCTGATTTACTGGTTCCAGATAACATAATCAGATTTCTTTTGATTTTTTTAATAAACAAAAATAAAACTACTTATAAATAACTAAAGAATAAGCTTATTAAAATCAGTGGGAAAATGGCATGTAGAATAAAGTTCTAAAATAATAATAAAATTTCTTACTACAGAATAATAGATTAGATCTGCAGACAAATAATTTTGGTTTAATTCCCAGACAGGATTTCAAAGTTATCCAAAGCTCTGTTCTTTCTGAGCTGTCTGTGAATCATGCTTGGCAACATGTCTGTATTTGGTTAGAATGCTAGCAAACTTCTTATGTTACATAAAACCTACCATTAATCTAACTCATTCAGAGATTTACCCTCTTTTATTAAACTTGGCCTTGATAATCTAGAAACTTTCTTGATGGCACTCCTAGAAGGCAAAGACTGTACCTGACATAACTACCTGTCCAGAGCTATCTATATTCCTTATACAGTTCTTTGTCCAGAGCTCCATGTTTTATCTAGTAAAAAGAAAGCTTCTTGAGGGCAGGGATTATTTTTGTTTTTTTTTACTTTAAATTCCCATCCATCACCTACCAGAAGCATGGTATCATCAATAGAGGACCAGCCCCAGAGTCAGAAAGACCTGGGTTCAGTTTCCACCTGTACACATATTGGCTACGTAATGCTGGGCAAGATGCTTTTTGGTATCTTGTGCATTTCTCTCTCTATTGGAGAGCAGATCCTAAGTTGTGTGGATAGAAGGAACTCTTTACAGTAATGAAGTAAGGTTCAATCTCTCCAAGATATGTTGGTTACATTGTCATTGATAATGAGAATACACAGTTATAAAAATTCAGGCAGATCTGTTAGGTCTTGTGTCTTTTTTGTCTTCCAGTACCATGTATAACTGCTTTTGGAATGATTTGTTTCTTAGCTTTCTTCAGATTTGTTTTTTCCTACACTCATCTTTTCTCTTTGTGAAAAAATAATGTTAATCTTCTGATATCTTTCTTCATAATGTTTTATAAGCATAACTGTTCTAAATGTTTTATTATTTCTTTACCTTTGTTATTTATTTATTACCTTGGTTGGCTTCCCTTGACCAAATCTAATTTTCAAGGAGTCATTTTCTTCTTTACAATTCTAGATCTCCTTTTCCAGTTGGTTGACTTTCTTTTCATAATCTTCTTGTTTTTCTTGGATTGTTCTTATTTTTTAAATTTTTTTTCCCTCAATATCTCTCATTTGATTTTTAAAATCTTTTTAAAGTTCTTCTATGAATTCTTTTTAGGCAGGTGACCATTTGATGTTACTCTTTGGGCCAGGAAAGGCTTTTTTTTTGCTTCAGTATCCTCCTCTGAAGATGAATCCCAGTCTTCTCTATTCCCATAGTAACTTTCTATAGTTGGGTTTTTTTCTCTTTTGCCTGCTCATTTTTTTATTTGTAGCAGCTTATTGTTGTAATCACTTCTAGTCCTGGGGCATGGGGGATAGTGCCTCTGGCCTCAGATCCTCTTTCAATTTTCCCCTCTGGCCTGGAACTAAAACCAAGAACTCTGCCCTCCTGTAAGTACCCACGGCTAGCAGCATCCCTATCCCACTGCTTCTGCTCTCACCAGGCATGTGCTGGTTCCTTCTCACCCAGGGCCATGTCTCGGCAACACAGGTGGGCCTGGCATCCCTTATCAGAAGAGGTCCCCTCAATCTTCCCCCATCAGATGCCCAACTCCCCACACTGTCCTGGAGGTGAAAATTCCTATGACTGGGGCTGAGGCTGCTTCCCAGCCTAGGGCCTTGCCACTTGCTGTGTCAGTAGAACTAGCCTGAAGGTATTTACGCTTTGTAGGGATCAAACCTTGATCCTAGGATTTTTCTTTGGATCTTTTCCAGTTGTCCCTGGAGGACCACTGTTCTGCCCCAACTCTTGTTAATTTTGCTGCTCTACATTTACCCTGAGATGCAATTTTGTCTTGTTAGTGGGGAAAATCTGGAGAGCTTGGAATTTTCTGACCTACTTTGCCTTCTTCCCAGAATCCTCTAGAAAAACTTCTTGTTCATATCCTTTGACTTCTTATCTATTGGGAAATGAATCTTGGTCTTATGTATTTGTGTCAATTAACTTGTATTAAACTGGCTATAAATCTTACCAGAGACAATCAATGGAAAGGTTTTTTTCTCCACTTGATCATTTCTTTTCTTGTTTTAGAAACATTGATTTTATTGATGCAAAGCCCTTGTGATTTTTGTGTAACTGAAATGATCTGCTTTGTCTTTTGTGATCTTGTTTATATTTTTAATCCAGAGGGAGGTAGATTGCAGAGTGGATAGAGCACCAGGTTCGGAGTCAGGAAGTTCAAGTCCCAGCCTTCAATGCTTACTAGCAATGTGATCCTGGGCAAGTAAGCTAGCTTCTATTTGCCTTAGTTTCCTAATCTGTAAAATGAGCATAATAATAGCATCCACTTTCCAGGGTTGTTTTGAGAATCAAACAAGATCATATTTGTAAAGTGCTTAGCATAGTGCCTGGCACATAGTAGGTTCTCTATAGATTACCAGGCTTGGAGTCAGAAAAACCTGAGGTAAAATCCTTCCTTAGACACTTACTAGCAATGTGACCCTGGGCAAGTCACTTAAACATGTTTGCCTCAGTTTCCACATCTGTACAGTGAACTGGAGAAGGAAATGGCAAACCACTACAATATGTTTTCGAAGACAACCCCAAAAGGAGTCACAAAGTCAAACATGACTAAAAATGATTAAACAGCAATGACAAAAATTGGTTATGAATTTTCCCTTAGCCATAATAAAAAACATCTTCCCAACTTAAATTTTTTTTTAATAAAGTGAACTTTTCTTTTTATATATTCTTTCCATTTGGAACTTATTTTAGTATATGGTGTCACCTGCTGGTATAAATGTAATTTTTGTCAAATTTCCTTAAAATTTTGCCAGCACGTCTTGTCAAACATTCACCCCCTCCCACCTAGTAGTTTATGTTCTTCAGTTTATTGGATACTGATCTGAAAGTGCATTCAAATTGCTTCTTAGTTCTGCTCATCTAGTTAGTAGTCTGACCTACTTTTATATTTAACTCCTGCTAAACAATGCTGATAATTGTTGCTTTTTAATTTAGTTTGAAATCTGATATAGAGGCAGTTGTGGAATAATGGATAGAGAGCTGAACTCTGAGACAGAGACATGAGTTAAAATCTCACTTCTGAGACATACTGGATGTGTGACCCTGGGTGAGTCAGTTAGTAGCTATGTTTTCTAGCAACTTGCTAAGATTCTGAGTTGCAAAGAAGGTATCAATCTGTGTTGGTAGAGAATTTCTTCATGTGGAAATTCCCTATATCAATGAAATCAGAGGTCTAGTCCCTATGCTTATCCCTTGAAATCTGGTATTGCTATGCATCCTTCATTTCTGCCTTTCCCCTCCTTATTTCCCCTGAGATTCTATGTTTTTTTTTATTTACCAAAACAAAGTTTGTTTTTATTTTGTCTTGGTGTATAAAATAAACACTTGTCAATGTCATTGATATAGAAAATACCTGCAGACTAATTTAAGTAAATTAAAATTAAGTAAATTAATTTAAGTAAATTAAAAATTAATTTGGTACAGTTTGACTCTGAACAATGAATCTCTCTATTAAAGGCTTCCTTTATTCCTATAGTGTTTTATAAGGTTTTTTTTGGTATATGTAAGTTACATGTCAACTGTTTTATAGATTTTTTTAGTAATTTTAAAAAGAATTTCTCTGGCCAATTCCTTTTTTTGTTAGGATTTTGCAGAAATGCTAATGATCTTTTGTAGATGTGTTTTATATCCAGTTATGATATTGAAGATACTAATCATCTGATTTCTCTTTTTTCTCTAGAACTTTCTAAGTAAACCATCATTCTGCTTGCATATAAGAATAATTTCATCTCCTCTTTAAGAGTGTTTGTATCTTTAATTTCTCTGTTGCGTTATGACTATAGCTAACATTTCTAGAACTATGTCAAATAGTAGTGGGGAGATGTATCTTTATACCTGTACTAATTGAGAAAGCTTCCAAGGTTTTATTGTTGAAGATATTACTGGCCCTTAATTTTAGACATATGCTTTTGATTATATGAAAGGAGGACTGTATACTCTTTAGTTTTTTTTTTAATATGGGCAGTTTGTTTGTAAAAAGCATTTCCCCCATGTCTGTTTATGTAACTATGTGGTTTTTGCTGTATTGTTTGTTGTTCTCTATATGATTATACTGCTTTCTTAATCATGAACAATCCTTGCATTCCAGGTATAAATCCAACTTTGTGAAAGTAGTTATCTTTTGAATATGTTGCATTTGTATGTTGAAGTTGGTTTTTTTTTAACATCAATATTCATTAGTGAGATTGGCCTGTAGTTCTCTTTCTCTGCTCCTTGGTGTGTCTATCAGCACCATATTTGTCTCTTAAAAGGAGCTTGATACAATGTCTTCTTCTTTCTCACTGAATGAGAATAACTTTTATAATATTAGTTTCTCTTTCAATGTTTGATAGAATTCACTTTTAAATAATCTGGATGAAATATTTTTCCTTTAGCTATTCATTTTTGGCTTTCCTTTATTTTTATTTTTGAGATAGGGTTAAGATCTCTATTGTTTTTATTAACTTTAATATTTGAAAATTTCATAGGTAATCATCCTTTTCTTTAAGTTCTTAATTTTCTTGATATGATTTTATGTAATGGTTTCTGATATTTATTTTTACTTTCTATTTATTATGAGTTCACATTGTTCAGTTTTGATTTGATGATTTTTTCCTCTTTTTTGGTCAAATTATTTGAAAGTTGATCAATTGTGTTAATATACTCAGAAAACTAGCTCTTCCTTTGTCACTTTAACAGTTTATGTATTTGACAAAAACTGCTGGGAAAAGTGGAAAGCAGTTTGACAGAAACTAGGTAAAGACCAATATATTGGTCTTTATATAAAGACCACATACCACATCACACCTATCAGATTGGCTAACATGACAAAACAGGACAATGATAAATGCTGGAGAAGATGTGGGAAAATTGGAACACTGTTGGTGGGGTTGTGAAATGATCCAACCATTTTAGAGAGCCATTTGGAACTATGCCCAAAGGGATATAAAATTGTGCATACCCTTTGACCCAGAAATAGCACTTCTAGGGCTGTATCCCAAAGAGATCATAAAAATGGGAAAAGGACTCACATGTACAAAAATATTTATTGCAGCTCTTTCTATGATGGCAAAGAATTGGAAATTGAGGGAATGCCCATTAATTGGGGAATGGCTGAACAAGTTGTGACATATGAACATAATGGAATACTATTGTGCTACAAGAAATGATGAGCTAACAGACTTCAGAAAACACTGAAAAGACTTGTATGGATTGATGCTGAGTGAAGTGAGCAGAACCAGGAGAATTTTGTACACAGTAACAGCCACATTGTGCGGTGACTAACTTTGATAGCTCTTATCAGCAATGCAAGGATCTAAGACATCTCCAAAAGTCTCATGATGGAAAATGCTATCTACATCCAGAGAAAGAACTATGGAGTCTGAATGCAGATTGAAGTATTCTACTTGCTTTTTTTCTCTTCTGTTTTGTTTTCTTTCTTCTTTCTTGTGGTTCTTCCTATTGGTTCTAATTTTTCTTTAGAATATGACTAATGTGAAAATATATTTAATAGGAATGTATATGTAGAGCCCATATCAGATTGCATGCCATCTTGGGGAGAGAGGTAGGAAGAGAGGGGGAGAAAATTTAAAACTCAAAAGCTTACGGAAGTGATTGTTGAAAACTAAAAATAAATTAATTAATTTTAAAAAGATTTCTAAAGAAAAGGGAAAAACAGAAAAAAATATCACACCATATAACAAGATATGGTCAAAATGAGTACATGATTCAGACATAAATTAGTGATTATCTAAGCAAATTAAGGGAACATGGAATAGTTCACCTGTCAGATCTATGGACAAGGGAATAATTTATGACCAACTCAGAGATAGAGAGCATTACAGGATGCCAAATTGATAATTTTGATTACATGAAATTAAAAAGCTTTTGTACAAACAAAACCAATACAAACAAAATTAGAAGGAAAGCAGAAAACCAGAAGAAAAATTTTTCACCAGTTTCTCTGATAAAGGCTTCATTTCTCAAATATACAGAGAATTGATTAAAAATTTGTAAGAATCATTTCCCAATTGGTCAATGGTCAAAGCATATGAACAAGCAGATTTCAGAGAAGGGAATCAAAGTTATCTATAGTCCTATGAAAAAATGCTCTAAATCACTATTGGTTAGAGAAATGAAAATTAAAACAATTCTGAGGTACCATCTCACACCTATCAGATTGACTTACATGACAGAAAATAAAAATGATGAATGTTGGAGGGGGTGTGAGAAAATTGGGACACTAATGCAATATTGGTGGAATTATGAACTGATCTAACCATTCTAGAGAGCAATTTGGAATTATGTGTCATGTACTGTGCTAGGTACTAGAGATACTAAAATGAAATATGAAAGTTAAAGGAATTTATCTTTTAATAAGAGCGACAATAAGTATATATATAAGCAACAGTAACAGGAAAACTCAGAAGAGAGGTGGGTTTGGGTGATGATAATGAGTTCCTTTTTGGAAATGCTGAGTTTGGGATGCCTTTAAGACATTTGATTCAAAATGTCCAAAATGTTGATGTGCGACATGCATGGACATGATAATTAAAGCCGAGGGAGTTTATAAAAGTCATGAAAAGAAAAGAGAATCCAGGACAAAGCCTTGGGTTACATCCACAATTAGTGGGCATGACAAGGTTGATGATCTGGCAAAAGATAGTGAAGAATGCTTAGACAGATAAGGATGAAAAAAATACTTATCTTTCTTGAAAGTCTACCTATTTTTTATTTTAAAAAAAGTTTTCATTGATATTTCTGTTTCTTACATTACCATAATTATCCCAAGTAGCTTTCCTGTTTCCCTTCCCAGAGAGCCATCCCATATGACAAATAATGTCTCTTTTAGAGACAAAAAAATGTCAGCACACCTGATTAACACATTGAGAAAGTCTGAAAACATGTGCAATGTGCAACTGTGGACCTCCCACCTCCACAAAGGTTGAGATGAGGGTGTCTTCTCATCTCTCTTCATTTGAGTCCAGCTTGATCTCTATAATTTTGTTGCATTTAATTTTGATTTTTTTTTTGGTGTGCAGTTCTTTAGATGATATTCACTGTGTATATCATTTTCTTGGTTCTATTTACTTCACCCTGGATCAGTTCATATAGCTCTTTTCATACTCCTCAGTGATCATTACACACATCATTCTTACAGTTTAGTAACATTCCATTGCATTTATACACCACAATTTGTTAGTCATTCCCTAATTTATGGGTATTTATTTATTTTTTTCAGTTTTTAGCAATCTTAAAAAAGTGCTACTATAAATATACTGTAGCATAGGGTCTTTTTCTGTGTGTGGCTTCCTTAGTGTATAAGCCCAATAATGGAGTCTCTGGTTCAAAAGGTATGACCATTTTTGTCACATTATTTGCATAATTCCAAATTGCTTTCCAAAATGGTTGTATCATTTATTTCATAATAATATAATGCCTATTCTTCTACAACTCTTCCAATATCGATTTTTGTCATTTTTGCCAATTTGCAGGGTGTGAGGCAAAACCTCAGGGTTGTTTTGATTTATATTTCTCTCATTATCAGTTATTTGGAGTATTTTTTCACGTTGTGAACACATTGCAGTTCTTTTTAGAACTGTTCAGATTGATTAATCATTTATCTATTAAGAAAATGGGTATTAGTCAGACACAGAGACACAGATGCAGACAGACACACACTCCAAAACTTTTCAACTTTCTAACAGCAATGAAAAGGAATTATGTGCTGGATGTAAACTTTTGTTGTTCAGTTGTTCCAATTGTGTCCTACTCTTTGTGGACCCCCCCCATTTGGGCTTTTTTTGGAAGAGATAATGGAGTGGTTTGCTATTTGTTTCTCCAGATCATTTTACAGATGAGGAAACTGAGGCAGAGTTAAATTACTTGCCCAGGGTCACACAGCTATTAAGTGTCTGAGGCTACATTAGAACTCAGGAAGATGAGTCTTCCTGACTCCAGTCAGGTGCTCTATTCACTGAGCCATCTAGCCACTGATTACAGCTAAATCCACAGAAGAAAAAGGTACAATTCCAGCCAAGGTAAACTTTAATGAATTATCACCAACAAACTCTAATACTTAGAGTGTTCATTTAGCACCTCTCTCATACAGCCTCCATGTACCTCCTATGGGAGCAAAAGAAACCTCAGAGGCTTATGAAGGGCCCATATTTGGATCCTCTGCTGCTGTTGTGACTGATGGAACACTCTTGCAGCCCCAATTCCACAAGGAGAAGGGAGGAAAATCAAATTGATAAAATAACGAATCAACAAAATGAAATCATAACAAATAGAAGAAAATGAGATCTACACTACCAAGTTAGAGGACAATAAAAATGAGAGTTTAAAAGAAGTAGATGATTACAAAAATATAATATAACCAGAGTAACAAAATGACAAACAGAGATCTTAAAATCTGAGAAAAGGAAATTTAACTAACCTTTAAAAAAATTACCAGGAGAGGGAGCTCTGATTGAGAGGGATTTACAGAAGAATTCTACCAAACTTAAACAAAAATTAAGACATATACTGCACAAATTATTCTTGATATTTGAGAAAGAAAATACTCTAATATTCTAACTTTTAAGAATAATGTAGTTCTAATATCTAAACAAGGAAAAGGTAAGGGGAAAAGGAACAGTATGCCAACGTCCTTAATGAATATTGACTTAAAATTTTTAAATAAAACTCTCTCCCAAAGGCTACAATAATATATTAAAAATATTTAACATAATGAGATTGGATTCATTTCAGGGTTATAAGAATGGTTTGGCATTAGGGAAATAATGTAATTAGTAATATTGAAAACAAAAACATTCCAAACCACATGATTTTATCAGTACATGAAAAAAAAATCTCTGACAGAGCATAATATTTTTTCACAAAAAACCTCTACAAAGCATTGGCAGAGAAAGATATTTTTGGGGGATTGATTTTGTTTTTGCTTTCATTATATTTTTATTTCATGACATAGTTTCCAATTACATGTAATATCTGTTTATTAAAAAAAGTTAAGGTTTCAAATTATCCTCCTCCCTTCTACTCTACCTCTTTAAGAAGGCAAGCAATTTGGTATTGACTACACATGTGCACATTAGCCGTCATGTTAATTATATTTTCATTTTTGCCATATTGCAAAAGAACACAGAAAAAAGAACAAGAAAAATAAAGCAAGAAAAAAGTATGTTCCATTCTACATTTAGAGTTACTCTGTTCTCTCTCTGGAAGTGGATAACATTTTTCATCATGAGACTTTTGAAATTGTCTTAGATCATTATCATGATCACTGTAACTGTCTTTAACACTTGGTTATCCTTACAATATTGCTGTTACTGTATCTAATGATCTCCTGATTCTGCTCTCTTCACTTCGCATAAGTTCATATAAGTCTCCCCAGATTTTTCTGAAACCATCCTGCTCATCATTTCTTATAGCACAATAATATTCCATCACAATCATATACCACAACTTGTTCAGCCGTTACATATTTGATGGGCATCCCTTCCATTTCAAATTCTTTGCCACTACAAAAAGAGCTGCTATAAATATTTTTGTACAAATATGAAAACTCAACAGTGGCCATTGGATTGGAAAAGATCCATTTACATCCTAATTCTAAAGAAGTGCAGTGCCAATGAGTGTTCAAATTACTGAACAATTACTCTCATTTCACACACCAGCAAGATCACATTTAAGATTCTGCAAGCTAGGCTTCAGCAATATGTGAACCAGAAATTACCAGAAGAGCAGGCTGTTTTTGAAGAGGCAGAGGAACTAGAGACCAAATTTTAACATTCACTGGATTCTGGAGAAAGCAAGGGAGGTCCCAGAAAAGCATCTACTTCTGCTTCATTGACTACACTAAAGCCTTTGACTTTGTGGATAACAACAAAATGTGGCAAGTCCTCAAAGAGACAGGAATATCAGATCATCTTACTTGTCTCCTGAGGAACCTGTGTGTGGGCCAAGAAGCAATAGTTAGAACTGAAAATGGAACAACTGATTGGTTTAAGATTGGAAAAAGTATATGACAAGGCTGTATATTTTAATTTAACTTATATGCAGAGTACATCTTGAAATGTCATGCTGGATGAATCAAAAGCCAGAATTAAGGTTGCCAGGAAGAATATTGACCATCTCATATATGCAAGTAATACTACTCTGATAGTAGAAAGTGAAGAGAAATTAAGAAGCCTTTCAATAAGGGTGAAAGAGGAAAGTGTAAAAGCTGACTTGAAGCTTACTAACAACAACCACAACAAAAAAAAAAACCAAACAACTAACATCATGACAACTGGTCCCGTCACTTCTTGGCAAATAGAGGGAAGAGAAATAGAAGCAATGTCAGATTTTATATTCTTGGGCTCAAAGATCACTGCAGATAATGACTACAGTTATAAAATTAAAAGATGTTTGCTCCTTGGAAGGAGAACTTTGACAAATCTGGGCAACAAACTAAATAGCAGAGACAACACCTTGCTGACAAAAGTCCAGATAGTCAAAGCTATGTTTTTTCCTGGAGTGATGTATGCCTGTGAGAGCTGGACTATATAGTGAAAACTGAGTGCGGAAGAATCCGTGCTTTTGAATTGTAGTGCTGGAGAAGACAAGGAGAATAAATCAGTCAATACTTAAAGAAATCAATTCAGACCATTCATTGGAAAGTCACATACTGAAACTGAAGCCTAAATACTTTGGCCACGTAATAAGAAGACGCAGCTCATTGGATAAGACCCTGATGTTGGGAAAGATTACAGGCAAAAAGAGGAGACAACAGAGGATGATATGGATAGACAGTGTTACGGAAGCAACAAATATGAGTTTGGACATACTGGTAAATAGTAGGGGAGAGAAAAACCTTCCTCACTATGGTCCATAGGGTCACAAAGAGTCAGACACAACTGAATGACTAAACAACAACAAAATTGTGTACCTAATCTATTCCAATGATTATCACTCTATTTCTTAACTAGTGCCAGATTGTTTTGATAATTACCAGTTTGTAATATAGTTTGAAATCTGGTACTGCTAGGCTGCCTTTTTTTTTTTAACTTTTTTTCATTCATTTACTTGATATTCTTCACCTTTTGTTTTTCCAGGTGAATTTTGTGATTTTTTTCTAGTTTTATAAAAGTTTTTTTGGATAGTTTGATTGTTATGACACTGAATAAGTAAATTAATTTGGGAACAATTGTTATTTTTATTACTACTTATGAATAATTAGCATTTCTCTAGTCATTTCTCTAGTTGTTTAGATTTGTCTTTATTTGTGTGAAAAGTGTTTTGTAATAGTGTTCATATAATCCCTCAATTTGTCTTGCCAGGTAGACTCCTGAGTATTTTGCATAGTCTGCAGTTATTTTAAATGGCATTTCTCTTTGTATCTCTTGCTGCTAGGTTTTGTTGTTATATAGAAGTGCTAATGATTTGTGGGGGGTTATTTTATATCCTTCAACTTTGCTCAAGTTGTTAATTGTTTCAACTAGTTTTTTAGTTGATTCTCTAGGGTTCTCTAAGTATGCCATCATATCAATTGCGGAGAGGGATAGTTTTGTTTCTTCATGGACTATTTTTATTCCAGAGAAGGATCTTTTTTAAAAAAAAAAGACATAATGTATATATCTGAAACCCACAAAAATCTTATTTTCCAAACATTTTTGTCAACACTGAGAACTTTTTGATCCACCTAGTCACCCAAGTTTGAAACCTCAGCATCCCCTCTGAATCCTCATTCTCACTCACTCCATGTAACCAATTTGATAAATTTTGTCATATCTACCTTCAAAATATCACTTCTGATTGTCCCTTTCTATGTATTCACACAGCCACCAGAGTAATTCAAGTTCTTATTACCTTTTGCCTGTATTGTAAATTTGGTCTTCCTGCATTCGTGTGTCTCTTAATTCCAATTCATCCGTCATTCAATTACCAAACTTATTTTCCTAATGTGCAAACCTGACCACATCACTGTCCTGCTTAACAAATTCCAGTGGCTTCCTATTACCTTAAAAATCGAATATGAAATCCTACTTTTTTCACAACCTGGTCCCATACTACCTTTCTAGTCTTTGATACTTTGCTATGCAACCACACTGGCCTATGTACTGTTCCTCCTACAAGATGCTCCATTTACCATCTTGGTGATTTTGCATAGGCTTCAAAATCTCACCTTATGCAAAAGGCTTTTATTGATACCCCCAGTGCTGTGCCTTACCCTTTGAGACTAATTCCATCAACTCTGTATATACACATATATACATAGACACATATACATATTATACATAGAGAGATACCGTATATGTGTGTATGCACGCACACACACATATATAACCCATCCTTCTCCCTCTGTCTCTCTGTCTCTCTCTCTATATGTATCTATGTATATATCTAATTATTTATACATTGTCTTCCCCATTAGAATGTAATGCCTCTGAAGGCAAGGCCTGTTTTGGCTTTTCTTTCTATCCCTTTGTTATTGTTTAGTAGATAAGTCCTGTCTTACTCTTCATGATACCATTTGGGGTTTCCTTGACAGCAATACTAGAATAGTTTGCCATTTCCTTCTCTAACTCATTTTATATATGAGGAAACTCAGGAAAACAGAGTTAAGTGACTTGCCCAGGGCCACACAGCTAGTAAGTGTCTGAAGTTGGATTAGAATTTAGGTCCTCCTGCTTCCAGGCCTGGCACTCTCTCCACTGTGCCACTAGCTACCCTTTTATCTACCTAGCACTTAACATAGTACTTAGCACATAGACTTGTAGATTTAGAACTAGAGCGACCTTAAAGCTTAGATATGGGCATCCCCTTTTAAAAAGGACATTGTCAAACTGAGACATAGACAGAAGAAGGCAACTAGAATTATGAAGGGTCGAGGAGCTATATCTAATGAGGAATGGTTAAAAGAACAGTAGGGTGTTTTTGTCCTAAAAGAAAAAGGGGGACTTAAGTGGGAAATGATAGCTGTCTTCATATATTTGAAGAGGTGTCTTGAGAGACAAATTAATTTTTTTTTATCAAGCTCTGAAGAAAAATTGGACAAATGGGTAGAATTTACAGGTAGGCAGAATTCGAGCTTAATGTAAAGAAAAACTTCAATCTGGCTGAAGATGGAAGAGGTTGCTCGTTGAAGGATGAATGTCACTCCCTGGAGGTGGGAGTTGGTATAAGCAGTTATTAAGCATCTACCATTCTCAGGCCCTGTGCTGAGACAAATGTTGTTACTTTACAAATATTATACTATTCAATCCTTACAATAACCCTGTGAGGGAGGTGCTATTATTATTCTCATTTTACAGTGAAGATACCAAGGCAGACAGAGGTTAAATGCCTTGTTCAGCTTTGACTGCATGACTGATAATCATGACCATTCTTCATTTGGTATAGCTACAAGTCTCAGACTCTATTTGAACTCAGGTCTTCTTGGCTTTAGACCCAGCACTCTACCAGCTGCACTACGTAGCTCCCTGGACATACTCAAGAGGAGGCTGGATCCAAAAGGAATTATACAAAAGAGAGTCCTGTGTTGGGTAAGGGTTTGGGCTTTTAGTATTCCTTCTAAATCTAAGAGTTTATTTAAGAGATAGTGAGGGGTGGAGGTAAATAAAGAAGAATGACCAAATATCAGTTAGTGGGGAAAAGAATAAAATGTCAGGAGAGAGTAGCATGGTGCAATGGACCTTCAGGCTGGATTTGTGATTAGAGAACTTGGATTCTAATCTACACTCTGACACTACTCGTGTGACCTTGGCCAAGTCATTTACCCTCTTTGGGTCTCAGGTTCCTCACCTTAAAATGGGGAGGGAATCATAGAACCATAGATTTAGACCTAGAGGGGATCTCAGGGATCATTTAATCTAACCCCCAAATTTTACAGACGAGGAAAGAAAGCCCAGAGAGATTGGGACTTAGCCAAATTCACACGTGTAGTAAGGGGCAGCATCAGTATCAGAATTAAGGTTCTCTGACTTCCAGTCTAATATTTTGTCCCTTAAGTTGCCTCCAAGCTCTAAATCTATGATCTTATGAGCTTTGGTAAACCTCAGTTCCAGTCTTATGATAAAAAAAAAATGTTCTGCTTGGTTTTCTCAACCTTGGAGAGCTCCTGTGATTTTGTGGCTTAATCTGTACTCCGAAGGTAAACTGGATTATAGAGAAGAAAATGTAATCTAACTAGGAATAAGGGAGAATAGGGTAAATGTTGGACATTATTGTTAGTAATGGGCTCAGTGAAGAGAAGCATGCAGAGAAGCCCATCATTTCCCAGGTATAAGGCAAGTTTCCCTTCAAGTTTTCTATGAGTGACTGATGTATCTTCTTATCTTGGTTAATTGGATTGGTTAATTGAGAGCTGAAATTAGCATGTCCCTGGGGACATGACTGCTTTGTCATTTGGGAATGGGAACAAGGATATTTAGTACCTGATTAAATCCCTTGTTTTTGCCTGTTTATTCTCTTCATTAAACATAACTACTCTGAATCCATAGGCTTATAGGATCATGCATTTAGGAAGGGAAATTCTAGTCTCTTCAGGCTTAACTAGTTTGATATAGTAAAGGACGCATTGGTTGGAGCTCATGAGCTATGGGCAACATATGTACAAATATTTTACAGATCTTGAGATGCTATATACATGCTAGCTATTGCTATTTGAATAAACAATAATTCCAACAATATCATGTGCCCAAGTGTAGCTGAGGGGTGGGGCACTGCCAGGGCCCCCCAGGCACTACATCAAAAAATAAGGTGATAGTGAACTGTGGGAGGGGTTTAGAACCAGAAAAATTAAGGAAAGAGAACAATAAAAATTCAGGGCATGAAAAGGAAGCCAGCAGAGGGTCAAGTAAGTAGTAGTGATCTGAGAATAGATGAAACCTCTGTGCAATATTTGAAACTCATTAGTAATATTACAAAAGTTATACACTGTGCTCTTATTGTCAGTGTGCTGTCTGTTCTGATGCCCTGATGCTACCTCTGTATTTCAAAATTGCCTCTAGCAGTAGAGTGTGCATTGGCAAGCTAGCAAAATCTGCAGAGGACCTGGCAACTCTTCAGGGGTTAATAAATCACCACCCTGAGTGAGTAGAAAGTAAGATTCTACCTGACAATTTCCACCTTGGAAATTTGTTCTTGGCAAACCTTTGCCAGACATTCTAGTTCAGAAAAAGCTGAGTGACTGACATAGTGGTGGCTTCACCACTATGTGTATATTGCTGGTTTCTCTTGAAAGACTAAAAGTGGACATGGGGATGAGGCAGAGGATTAGAGCGGATAGAATGTTGCATTAGGAGTCAAAGGACATTGATTTGAACCCCAGTTTTGCTTCTTGCTACTTGTTTGACCTTGAGTAAGTCACTGCTTATATATGAAATGAGGAGGTTAGACTATATGGCCTCTAAAGTCTCTTCCAATATTAAATCTATGTGCTATGAAACAGATACTACACAAAAGTTAGCATTTATAAAGTCTTTATAAATATTATCTTTAGAAATGCATTTTACTCTTTGTAAATTTCATAACAGCCTTGTGAAGTAGGTACTGTTATCATTCCTATTTAACAGATAGTGAAACTGAGGCTGAGAGAGGTCAAGTGACCTAGCCATAGTCACATAGCTATTAAATGTCTCAGAGAGAATTTGAACTCAGGTCTTCCTAACTCCAGGTCCAGTCCTGTATGCAATATGCCACGTAGTCTGGCTCAGGTATCCAGTCCAATCATTCCTGTGAAGTCTCTTTTGAGTTTTTATTTCTCTAAGAAGTCTTCCTTCATGTTTCAGCTCTTGGTGACTGCTCTACACTCTGAATTTCTTCTGAATTATCTCTATTGCCCCTTGGGCACTTAACCTATGTTACATTTGGAAGTTTCTGATCTTTTGATATGTTTGTCTTTTCTCCCCAAATGGATTGTAAAGTCCCCTGAAGGCACAAGTTTTATTTCATGCTTCTTTTTATGGCTAGTTCCAGGGCAGAGAAGCTGCTCAAAAATGTTGGTTGATGATGACAGTAAATAGACACTCTATGCACAAATTGTGTGGGGCTTTTCATTGCTATATGTCATTAGGGAGTGGATGAAATAAAACTGACAACTGACTTATGAGTTCTAGTGCTTATAATCAGACAACCCACCCTTCCATATATTTTCCCCCAACAAACTTTTAAGGGTAACGGTAGGGACAATAGCCATGAATTTGTTGCTGTAGGTTGCAACTTTCCTTGGAGTTTCTATGTATCGTTCCAACCAAAGTGACTTCCTGAACCTAGTGTGAGAAATTTTTAGTGAGAGACTCAGTTTATTGGTATCTTCATTATGGTTTAGATGGAGGCACTGATACTTGCCTACTATGCATAATCACAGAGCAGAAAACCCATGTGTCATTTTCTCACAGATTAGGCAGGCTAGCATGAAAGACTTTCTGAGACAAGTAAGAGCTAGAGAATGGAGGGAGGGAATGAAAGAGAGAAATGTGAAACTGCAGGAGGAAAGGAGGATGAGAAAAAGTGGGGAAAATGCATGAATTTGGTCCCTATGTCAGCTGTGTTCACAAGAAGCCATTCAGCTGCAGGATGGCACATGCAAGGGGAAGAGGGTTGGGTTTGAGGTGTCACATAAAACATCCTGTTAGGCAGGGGAATGAGAAAGAGCCAAACCTTAGCAAGATGGTCCTGAACCTGTTAGACTTGCTTCATTAGATTGGTAGACTCTTCCTAGTACTTAGAGTTCTGTTGTTGTCAGTCTTTTAGTCATGTCCAACTCTTCATGACCCCTTAGACTTTTTTCCCCATGGAGTTTTTTTGGCAAAGACATTGGAATGGTTTTCCATTTCCTTCTCCAGTGGATCACCTTTATTTGTCAGAGCTCTCTACTATGACTTATCCACCTTGGGTAATCCTGCATAGCATAGCTCTTAGTTTCATTGAGCTATGTAAACCATTCTGACATGACAAGACAGTGATCCAGGAGGAGCTTTTTTGTTTTTAGGCAAACAGTGCTTGAATGACTTTCCTGGGGTCACACGACTAGTAAGTATTTGAGACTGCATTTGAACTTTGGTCTTCCTGTCTCCAGGACCAGCACTCTCTCCACTTTGCCACATTGCTGCGCCAGTTTTTCTGTGGTTTATGATTACTTGAGGTCAGATGTTTTAGATTCCAGGTAAAGAGCTAAGTCAAGCAAGAGCATATGTGTGTTTCTGTGTGCTGATTTTGATCAGCTGAGGTAGGAATTTCAGTATCTCCATGTGTAGCAGGGCGTGAAGAATGAATGAAGGGCAGACCAATTCAATGTGAGCAACATTTATTAGTGTCTACTATGTGCCAGGCATACTGGTCAGATTTGAATGTTAGGGACATCAGAGACATATGGATGATTGAGGAAGACAAGACAGTGTAAGGGTAATGAACAACCAGGGGCTACTTCATGTCAAACCTAAAAACAAAGTCAAATGACCAAAAAAAAGATGATGTAAATCATCTCAAAACAAAAACAAGTGACTTCTAAGACAGGTAATTTATGAATTCCTGTATTATTTGAAAACCATGACCAAAAAAATTAGATCAGATATATTTCAAGAAATCATTACCAAAAAACCACAAAAAACCAAAAAACAAAACTGCCTAGATATTGTAGGACCAGAGGGAAAAGTGGAAATAGAAAGAATACCCTAGTCACATCCTGAAAAAAAGCCCCAAAATAAAAATTCCCAGGAATATTATAGCCAAAATTCAGAGTTCATAGGTCAAAGAAAAAAAAAAAACAAGTTGAATGTTGTTTTCACATAAAAAGTTAAACATGAGTGAACAATCACAAGGACCATATGAGGATAAACTATTTTTACATCCTAATATAGTGAGATGATACATGTGTCTCCTCAAATTGCTATTATTATCAGGGGCCTTTTTGGGAGCCTAAGAGGACAGAGGTTCAATAGCAGGGGAAAGAGGAAAGTAGGGGTGGGGGAAAGTATCAGGGTGTGCAAGTAGAAGTCTATACACATAACAAGGAAGGGGTATTGAGCAACACTTGGACTTCATTCTCATCTGCACTGTTCCAAGTAGGAAAAAAGACATATATATAGGTGGGTATAGAAATGCATTTCACTAAAGAAGAAAACAGTAAGGAGAGGGGAGAATAAGAGGGAGGGCAAAGTAAGGGAGATTTAGTCCTAAGCAAAACAAATTTTAATTTAGGAGAATGGATCTTGAAGAGGGATTTAAAAGAAAAGAAATGATAAGAACCTCCAAATGGGGGAAAAGTGAAGGAAAGAGAAGAAAAGGCAGGAGAGCAGAAGCAGATTATACTAAACCTAGAATACTAGTGTTGAGCACACTCATTCTCTCTCATCACTGGCTTCTTTAAAAAGGGGGATAGGAAACAAATAGTAAGAAAAGTGGATGGAGGGAAACACATAATTATTAATAATCACTGTGAAATTAAATGGGATGGAATTATCCACAAAGTGGAAAAATATCGTAGAATGGATTAGAAAGCAGAATCCGACAAAATGTTGTTTATGAGAAGCACACTTGAAGTAGAAATATTCACACAGAATTAAAATAAGGGGCTGGAGCAAAATCTATTATATTTTAGCTAAAGTAAAAAATGGCAATGTAGTAGTCATGATCTCAGACAGGGTAATAGCAAAAATAAACTTGAAAGACAAATAGGGAAATTATATTTTGATGAAAGGTACCGTAGTAGACAATAAACTAACATAAACAGTAAACATATATGTACCAAAAGGTATAGCCACTAAATAATAGAATTAAGGGAAATACACAATTAACACTCATAACTATAAATGGAAATTGATTAACTCACCCATTAAGTGGAAGAAGATAGCAGAATAGGTTAGAAGCAAGAATCCAACAATATGTTGCTTTCAAGAAACACACTTGAGACATAGACAATACTGTTAAAGCAATAACCTAAACTATGGCATAACTTTTATTTTTTGTTTTCTTAAGGAAGAAAACATTTCTCACAGAGTCTTGATATTGTGAAGAAGTTTCTCCTTGAACTGTGCAAGGCTAAAAATTTTTATGTTCTCTGAAGAAATTAAAACTCAAACAAAGGAGGCAACACAAAACTTTTAAGAAATTACACAAAGGAGATTAATGTAGATATATAAAGCAGAAAAGACAATGGATGTACACAAGGTGGAATCATGGACAGTCAAAGACCATGTAGAAGTTTATGGAATAATTGAAGAAAAGAGAGAAATATCAGTGGGTAATTAATTATAGGAAGTTATGCAAGCAAGTTACGTAAGTACTCCTATTGTTTTGTCTGAAGGTGGCAATGTTTTCTGTGGGAAAGCACATAACTCTTGTCTTTCTGTGTCTTTAGCTCTTTTTTAGTAGTATCAAGAGCCTAGAAGCAGAATAACAAAAAATAGTAGGCCAAGGATCTAGTTTAGGCATCAGAATCCTTATTCATGGTACGATAAGTTTAGCTGAGTTTCAAGTCTGAATCCTAAAAAGGCAAGAACAGGAAATGTGTGTCAAGAAAGCAGGGCAGGCTCACTATGTGAGGACTTATACGGATCAAGCGGAAATGAGAAGGCATCAGAATCCTGTGGGGGAAGGGCTAAGCTTTAGAACACGGATTCTCAGAAGTGGCACAGCCAGTTTAGGTCAGAAAGAGGGAAGTTAGACATGAGTTCAACGTACTGTCAAGACTTGGGGAGAGTGAGTTTCAAAGAATGCAGAGAAATGTCAGGGGTTCTATGGCCAAAATTCTATAGAGAAAGTCAGCCCAGGAAAACTAATGGGGGAAAAACGATGATGATTAATGCAACCACTTTGATGAAGACAAAGGGGCTAAAAGACCATCTGAAAAAGAACAATGGGAATGTACAAAGATCTCATCGACCAAACATTGGAAGATAAACAATAGGGAGACAACAAAAATATCTACATAACTTAAAGTGTAAGCAAAAAGGTTTTCTAAAATAATGTGTAATGTTTAATTCTTGCTTTCATCCAAGCTTTTACTAGGGAAAAAAGTCATACATTTCTGAGAAAGTTCAGGTAGTGAGAAAATTGATCTTTAAACCAACATCAAGGATGTTTTACTCAGGTGTCAGCATTAGACATCTGAAGTAGCCTACCTTCCTTTAAGACCAGAGGGAAAGGTGTAAAACCTACTACTGAGGTGGAACCAAGATGGCAGCGTAAAGGCAGGGACTCATCTGAACTCTCCCCTAAACCAAATACCTTTAAATAATGACTCTGAACAAATTCTAGAGTGGCAGAACCTGCAAAAAGATGGAGCAAAACAATTTTTCAGTCCAAAACAACTTAGAAGGTTGGCAGGAAAGGTCTGTTGCACCAGAGTGAGACAGGAGCAGTCCAACATAGGCCACGCTAGCGCAGACTAAGTCCCAGGAAACCAGGAGCAGGCCCCAGGGTGACTGAATCAACGGCAGCAGTGGCAGTTTCCAGACCTCTCAGCCCACAGATGGTAAGGAGCTCAGACAATGGGTCAGAAGACGATTTACAGGGGTCCCTTTGCTGGCACCAGGGGCAGGGCTCTGTTGTATTGCCTCTACTTGGATCTGGGTCACAGTCCTGGGTCTTGGTCCCAGTGCGAGGAGGAGCGCTATCACAGCAGAGCTAGCGGCGCAGGGAAGCAGGGACCCTGGTCACAGTTCCGGGGTTGAAAGTGCTTGTGGTCACTCACAAACCAGTGCATAGTACAGAAGAGTAGTAAACACACTTCTCCCTATTTCATACCATCTTGGAAGAGCCAAAAACTTGCGGGTCCCCAGAATTACCTCAGAAAC
This sequence comes from Vombatus ursinus, assembly GCF_900497805.2. NCBI lineage: Eukaryota > Metazoa > Chordata > Mammalia > Diprotodontia > Vombatidae > Vombatus > Vombatus ursinus. The sequence goes on from NW_020948840.1 coordinate 14,057,137, forward strand.
CTTGAAGCTTGAGACAGAGCCCCCCCCCCCCACTTGGGAAGCAGAGTCCCACTTTAGCATAGTTAAAAGTCAAGAAATAGGTGGAAAATGAGCAAACATAAAAAAAATTCTGACTACAGAAAATTACTATGGTGACAAGAAAGATCAAAACACACGCTCAGAAGACAACAAAGTCAAAATTCCTGCATCCAAAGCCTCAAAGAAAAACATGAACTAAATATGAAATTGAATATGAGTCTCAGGCCGTGGACTCAAATTTTGAAAAAAAAGAATGTTAAATTTTTTTACATGTAATTGGAAAAAATATTAAATAAGATAAAAAAAGAATAAATTTGAGAATAAATAAAAATAAATAAAGAAACCAATTTGAGAGTGGGGGCAGGATGAAACAATGACAGTGAGGAGAGCATTATGGATAGAGGCAGAGGCCAAATAGTCATATTCAAATTGAAAGAAGAATAGGTACCACAAGTTGACTTTGCTTTTATTTAATTGTTTTTCCATTTCCTGTGTGTCCTTGAATGATTGCCTTTGTTTGAACACCTAACAGCAGTGATAAAATTTCTGATATTTAAGCCAAGTAGCACCTCATAGGGTTATTGTGAGGAAAGGACTTTGCAAACCTTGAAGTGCTATCAGTACTGAGCTGTTAGGAGTATATCAGCCCTGAGGGCACATAGCCTAGATTAGTGTAGTGCCTGGCACACAGTAGGACTTTAATAAATACTAGTTACTTTACACTAGTTGCTAAACACTCAGCTTTTCTGAGCAACTAATCAGCAAATAAGGTTATATCTAAGGAAGTGAATTAAGGTTGTTTCCTCCAATAGAATGAAAACACTTTGAGAGCTGGGACTATTTCATCTCTCTTTGTATATCTGATACTTAGCATAATGCCTGTCATGCGTTCCAGGGCTTAAGAAATGCTTTCTGATTGATTAATATCGTAAAAATGAACGCCTGGGTTTGGTTTAAGGAAAACTTCCTAATAATCAGAGCTATTCAGAAGCAGAATGGGTTTCCTCTGGAGGTAGTGGGATCCACCTCACTGGTGGTGGTAGGATCCCAGTCACTGGAGGTAGTGAGATTCCCATCAATGGAGGTAGTAAAATCTCCATCACCGGAGGTTCTCAAGCAAAGGTGGAAAGTGACTTCGTTTATGTCATAGAGAGGATTCTCTAAGTACCAGTTGAATTGAATTTTTCTTCTAAGATTCTGTTATTCTGCGTGCAAAAAGCTACTGATTTAATAAGGCCCTTTGTCCAAGCAGGGTAAATAGACCCCTTGTGCCTCAAATACCCACAAGCAGATGAGGCTACAGCATCACTACCTTTTAGAAATCCATGGAAAAAAGGATGGGGAAAACCCCCCGGATCTTGGATAGCAAGAAGTATGATGGAAACATCAGAATGGTCAGCATTAATGTGGAAGGAAACAGGGTATGAAGCTCATTGGGAAGGGAATTGTTGAATAAACAGCAATTACACCTGGCTGCATTGTAGTGAAATGAATTCCATGGGTTGTTTTTTAAATTATAGGGCTGGGTTCTATCTCTTATTTTTCTGAGTGCCCAGTCACAATTGTTTGTTTTGGATTTAAAAGATCAATTATCCTTTACCCTCAAGTACTAGGAATGTGCTTTACCAGAGAAGGGACTATGCCATTACTGACATCTTAGTTCCTCTGTCTTTGGCACTTTGGTATTAGGGCGGCCCCTAGAGTTCAGCCCAAGGCACTCAGAAGAAAGAAGCTTTTAACCCATGAGAGGTTGAGCTTCCTTAAGAAAAACAGCTTCCCTCTAATCTCTTTTTAAAATCTCCCCTCCTCTGTTTCTTATTCTTTTAAAATATGTAAACTCATGTTTATTTTGAAGAGGTGAATCATTCATTGTCCTTTTGACTTACAAAATTTTTTTGGTACCTTTTGTTTTTACATCACCTTCATTTCTGAATACCTGTATAGCCCTCTGCCACCCCATACCAATAAAGCCATGTAACGGGAATAAAAAAAGAAAAAAAAATTATAGGTCTGCTTAGCTACAGTGGGCTGAAACTTATATAGCAATCATATAATATAATTAAATTAAATACAGCAATTGAAAGCTTGTAGAGCACTAGATTCAGGGTGTCCCAAAAATCTCAGCACAGTTTTGAGCTTTAATATCTTAAACCTAAAGCTTAAAACTGCACTGAGACTTTTGGGATACCCTGTACATTAAATCACTTGAGTTCAACAACAGCTCTTTGAGGTAAGTACTACAGGTGTCATTACCTCCATTTTCCATGTAAGGAAACTGAAGTTCAGAGAGACAAATTAAATTAATGCTTTGTCCAGAGTCATAGCTCATAAATATCTAAGGTAGTAACTGAACCTAGGCTTTCTTGAAGCTAACCAGTAGGCCTTAAGACTGGCAGCATATGTTTTGGTGAGGAGAGGAGATGGAAGGGAAGGAAAGGAAAGACATTTTTTTCTAACGCTTTACTCAATGCTTTGATGATTGTTAGCATTTCACTTAACTGTGTAAAGCAATTCAGGTGGCCTTCCAAGGCAAGTCCAGAAGTCTTTACTTGGCTTTCTTTTTTCTTCTGGGTCATTTCCCATTTTATTTATTACATACATTTAATATTACATACATTTACAGATTAGTCTCATTTTGTGATGTCTCTTGTAATTAAGTAAGTAAAATGAGTAACAGAGATCTCATGTGAAAGTGTTTCTGAGATTTCATGTGGGTGTTACCGCACTATTTTTTTAACGAACAGAAATCTTTCTCACTCTTCTTTCTCACTCTGTTGAAAAAAACCCAACACCCCAAATATGTACAGTCAAGCAAATTTCCCTAATAGCTGTATACAAATACGTATTTGCATATATACATACAAATTTAATATACATAAATGCATTTATATATATACAAATGTATATGTGTATAAATATATGTGTACATACAGGCACATATGGTATGTGTATATGAATGTGTGTGTATGTGTGTGTATGTATGTATGTGTATATGTCTATCTATTTACCTATCTATCTATCTCCATCCCTAAATCCATTGCCTCTCTGTAATGCATAACATGCATGGTTCATCATTATCCCTCTGGAATTATGGGTGGTCATTGCATTGATCATATAAAAAGTCTTTGTAACTTTCAGAGTTGTTTATTTTTACAATTTTGTTATTTTATGTAGTTCTCCTGGGTCTGCTCACTTTATTCTTCATCAGTTTATAAAAGTCCCCCAAACCATTCATTTTTAGAATATTGATATTAGAGTATAAATTATTTTTCTAGTCCTGCTGATTTCAGAACTGGAAACTTAGAGGATGCCAGACAATTGAGGAATGGCTGAATAAGCTGTGGCATATGAATGTGATGCAATACTATCGTGTCATGAGAATAAGAAGATAGGTAATTTTTAAAAAGACATGGAAAGATACGTGAAGAGCTGCTTGGCTTTTAATCCATACTCCTCTGCACCTTGCTTGTTATTCCTTCTTCATGAAAGGCCCAAAGCATAGAAAGTCCCCTCTCACCTTGTGTGGCTGCAGGTCAGCAGCGTGAAGCCCTGAGGTAGTCTTTTTCCAATTAGAAGGGAATACTTCTTTCCCCCTCCACCTGACCAGCTCTTCACCACTATTTCCTAGAAGAGACGTCTTACTGGACCCTTCCACGCAATACTTTACTTGCAATTTTGCATATGATGCCTACACTAATTCATTGCACACTTCCCTTGGGAGCATTGCACCTCTTCTATAGATGTTTTATAGTCTGGCTTATGGGCAGATTGATTTTTGAAGGGTATGGAAGTTTCAAAATCTGAGTTATGCCAAAAAAGGAGTTTTTTAAAAATAGAATTTCTTAAATAGAACATAGCAAGATTTTAGAAGATGATATATAAGACGATTTATGCACATGGTCTCTCTGGGGAGGTGGCTGACAAAAAAGAAGCTCTGTCCTTGGGAAGCGTCAACCTTTGCATTAGTTTGCACACCCTCATATGTGGAAAACCGGCAGAATCAATTCGTTTCTCTATTGCTACTGCCCACGCACCGATGAAACCACGGGACTGATGACCAAAAGTCCTACATTGGTTTGTGTGCTCAACTTGACTGAATTCCCATTCCCACCGTTCTTACTCTCGGGACTATTGGCTCCTTTTGACTAAATGAGTGAATGGAGTGCTGGAGTCAGAACGACTTGGTTTCAGATTACACCTCCAACTTTGACTAATTGAGTAATCATAGGCAAATCATAACATTTCTGAGCCTCAGTGTCTGATGAGACAAGACATGTAAAGTGATTTATAGAATTAAAAGTGCAATATAGGTTAAGTTATTAATTTATAAAATTAATATTTTCATGCTTCAAAGGGATTCAAATACTCAAATGGATCTATGATTTTGTTGATGTAGCTATTTCCTCCAAAGCAATAGATCAGAATTCATTCATGGTAATCCATTCTGTATCTCATCCATTACTTCTCATAAGGACATAGTTCCCCAAAGGGACTCACCCAGAATGTTAGGGGCCTCTCTTGCTTTGTTTTGACAAAGCGGTGAAGGATATAGTCTGCCTATTGTCAATCCTTTCTTCTCCTTCTCCTTCTCCTTCTCCTTCTCCTTCTCCTTCTCCTCCTTCTCCTTCTCCTCCCTCTCCCTCTCCCCCTCCCCCTCCCCCTCCCCTTCTTCTTCTTCTTCTTCTTCTTCTTCTTCTACTTCTTCTCCTTCTCCTCCTTCTCCTTCTCCCTCTCCCTCTCCCCTCCCCCTCCCCCTCCTTCTTCTCCTCCTCCTTCTGCTTCTCCTCTTCCTTCTCCTCCTCCTCCTCCTTTTCCTCTTCCTCCTCCTCTTCTTCCTCCTCCTTCTTCTGCTTCTTCCTCCTCATTTTTTCAGCTATTTCCTAGTAATTCCCTGCTAGCAATATGTTATAGCCTGCTGATACTCACTATGCCCCTTTCATCAACTTTGAGGTTCATGATAATTTGAGAGTCCTTAGTTCCTCATCTGGCAATGTGGTATGCTGGAAAGAGCTCTGGATTTGAAGTTAGAGATCTGGGTTCACTAACTGTGTGACCCTGGACCCTGGACAAGTCCCTTCTTTTTTCTGGGCATCAGTTTCCTTATTTGTAAAAAGGAAGGTTGTCTTTTATCTATTAAGGATTCTTCTAGTGCTAGCATTCTAAGTTTTAAATACTTGGGTCAGACTCAAATTTGTTCCATACTGAAAATAATTTCAGAGAAACATAGTTGCAACATTTGTCCTTGATTTAAAACTATGTTTGTAATGGAACAATCTTGTCAAACCTGCCTCTTTATCACCCTCTGTCTCTAATGTGACTATTTCTAAAGCTTTAGTGTTCAGCTTTTACATTAAATTTGCAAATGTGAGTTATTAACTTTTTTCTTGTTAAAATTTCTTTTTTTTAAGTGAAAGTCTATTTTTCTCCCAGCTGTCCCTTAAAGTCCCTTTCTCATACTAATGTTATATGATTATTATTTCATTTGTTATATTCACTATAATGTAAACACCAACCAATCTGTTAAGGATAGAGTTCTTGGAAGACTCCTGAAAGTTGGCTGGAGACTGTCACAAGGAGACCCTGAATATTTGACTAACACTTCACCATCATCACTAGTGAGAGATAGGGCCAGGAGCCATACAGGGTTCCTGATGGTACAGAGAAGGTCATGCTTCAGGCATCTAGCTCCAATGTTCTTGGACCTAAACCTTTACTCTTCTCTCCCTTCTCCTCCCCAGGGGATGCTTGAAGCAAAGGAGATGACAGCATGGCATAGTGGAAAGGGCACTGGCTCAAGAGTCAGAATATTTGGGCTTCACTCTTGACTCTGCCACTTACTATCTAATTTTGAGCAAGAACTCCCTCTTTCTGGCATTCAGTTCTCTTATATGTAAAATGACATGGTTAGGGAGCAGAATCAAGATGGCATAGTGGCAGTAATAAGCCCAGCAAGCTCCCTCCATCCTCACACAAAAACCCCAACAAATACTTCCAACAGATATAGAAAATGCATCAGACCAAATCCTGGTCTAGAAATCAAAGAAAAAGTCACAGTTTCCAGCTTGACCTAGGTAAAGGGGAAAAGACAGAGAGGTTTGTGGACATTAGATTAAACAAAGAAAAAGTGCTTTCACTGTAATATGGGGAAATGCATATGTGTTCCCTCTGAGCCTTATCATCATTAGGGGTGGTAGAGGGAGCCCAATTAGAATGTCTGGGAGTGGTTCTGTTATTTCTTGATGATCTTAAAAAAAGAATGGAAAAAGAGAAAAAGAGAATGAGGGAGGGAAAGGAAGGTTAGGGGATATTAGTATCCACAACTGAGTTGGAGTAGACATCTGTGCAAACAAGAAGGAAGGAGTGTGTGGGGAATGGGCACTTGAACTCCACTCTCACCTGAACTGATCAAAGGAGGGAAGAACACATGTTGGATACAGAAATATATTTCACTCAACAGAGAACTAGGAGGGAAAGGAGAGAAGGGAAAGGGGAGAATTAGGGTGGATTAAGGGAGGGATTCTAAGCAAAACAAATTCTAACTAAGTACACAAATATTTATAGCTCTTTCTAAGATGGCAAAGAATTGGAATCTGAGGGGGTGACTGTAAATTGGGAATGGCTGAACAAGTGATGATTTACAGATGTGATAGGATATTATTGTGCTATAAGAAATAATTTAAATGATAATGTTGTGTATTTGAAAGGAATAGCAAATTATGCATGGTAGATTTGCAATTTCATTTACAATCATATTTTTATTGTATTATATTATGGAAATGCTTGTTTTATTCCATAAATTAAAAATAAAATAAAAAAGAAATAATGTCGGTGAAGATATCAAAGAAACTTAGGAAGACTTGTATGAACTGACACAGGGAGAAGTGAACAGAACAGAACCAGGAGAACAATTTATTTAACAACAATAATATTGTAAAGACAAACAACTTTGAAAGACTTAAGAATTCTCCTCATAATAATGACTGTACACAATTCCAGAAGACTCATGATGAAACATGCTGCCCATTTTCTGATAGAGAGGAAAAAGACAGTGAAGAATGATATATTTATATTTTTCTATTAGACATGGACAATACAGAAATGTTTTGCTTGACTATGTATATTTGTAGTAGGAGTTTTATTTTTCTTTCATTCTCAATTGGGAGTGGGGTGGAGTGAGGAGAAAGGATGGATTTTAGCTGATTAAAAATACATTTTAATTTAGAAAGGAGTGGAATCAGTTTTTTTCAGTTTTAAGATAATATTTTAAGTCATCCTAACAACCCTCAAGCTCCCACAGAAAGTAAAATCTCTTTAAGATCAAGGCAACTTGAGCGCTCCAGGGCATGACTGCTTGGCCCAACAGCTAGTTATCCTATTAAATATTTGTATTACTGAGGCAACTATGGTCAGGCAACTTGCTTGCCTTGTAGTCTTCCCTGCATGCTCTCAACTTCAACAGTTTGATGCCTGATCTGATTGGATTTGCTTTCTATCTTTGTGTGATCCCATGCTCTATGACTCCACCACCCCACTTTCAGACCAGCTTGGACCACACCCTTGATAAATTCTTATTTCCATTATGACTGCAATATTTAACCTACCATGTGATCAACTGTGAAAGACTTAGCTACTCTAATCAATACAATGATTCACAACAATTCCAAAGGAACCATGCTATCCACCTCCAGAAAGAAAACTGATGAACTCTGAGTACAGATTAAAGCATACTTTTTTTGTTTTATTTTTCTGGCTTTTCTCCCTTCCTCTCTCCCTCCCTCTTTTCCTCTTTCCCTTCCTCTCTCTCTCCCTTCCTCCCTCCCTCCCTCCCTTCTTTCCTTCCTTCCTTCCCTTCCTTCCTTCCCTCCTTCCTTCCTTCCTTCCTTCCTTCCTTCCTTCCTTCCTTCCTTCCTTCCTTTCTTTCTTTCTTTCTTTCATGGCTAATATAGAAATATGTTTTGCATGACTTCACAACTATAATAAGTATCATATTACTTGCCTTCCTAAGGGGTGTGGGAAGGGTTGGAGGGAGGGATAGAATTTGGAACCCAAAATAAAAAAAAGAATGTTTAAATAAATAAATAATTACCTTAAATTTAAAAAAAAATTAACCCATCATGTAAGAGATGCTCATGTAGCACAATGAAAAGAGTTGGAAGTTGAGACAAAAGACCTGGGTTTGAATCTAGGTTGTGCCACTTGCTCCTAGTGTGATCTTGGGTAAGTCACTTAAACCCCCTCTGGGTCTCAATATTGCAGTTTTTCAAAGCTCACCAGCTTCAGTTATCCTAACTGTATTTCAATCAACCAATTAACAAGAATTTATTAAGCTTTCTACTATATGTCATCTACTATGTTCTATGATATTCTCTGTTGTACCATGAAGCAGCTGGTGGCACAATGGATAAAACCTTGTATCTGAATTCAGAAAGACCTGAGTTCAAATCTGACCTCAAACACTTATTAACTGTGTGACCCTGGGCAAATCATTTCTGCCTTAGACATGGACAATACAGAAATGTTTTGCTTGACTATCTATATTTGTAATAGGGGTTTTATTTTTCTTTCATTCTCAATTGGGAGTGGGGTGGAGTGAGGAGAAAGGATGGATTTTAGCTGATTAAAAATACATTTTAATTTAAAAAGGAGTGGAATCAGTTTTTTTCAGTTTTAAGATAATCTGCTTTAGTTCCCTCATCTGTAAAATAGGAATAATAATAACACCTACCTCAGGATTGTTGTAAGGATCAAACGAAATAATGGTTATAAAGCACTTTGCAAATTTTATAAACATTACGTAAATGCTAGCTATTAGTAGATATAATTATGTGCTAGATAGTGTGCTAGGCTTGGGGATACAAAGACAAAAAAGAAAATAGTCCTTGACCTCATGGAGCTTGCCTTCTATAGAGAGACATAACATGTGAATGTATAAATATACATATATAGAAGATATATACCTATGAGGTACTATATATGAGAAACATTATGGTGTAGTATTTAGAAAAGGTGACTTTGGAGTCAGAAAGTCCTGGAGATAAGTCTCATTTTGTGATATACAGGCTGTGTGACACCAGATAAGTCACTTAACTTCTCAGTGTTCAAGGAACTTCTCTAGGACTGTAAGTTATGGGGTAGCTATAGGAGTTCCCTAAGCCCCAAAACAAAAAACAACAATCCACAGGTGTAGTAAATACATAGATACATAGATACATACATATATATGCATACACATGCATCCATATATACACATACACACACATATACACACAACAATAAATGCAAATCTATTTCTATAGAGACTAGATCCAAATTAAGGGCATAATGATCAACAAATATTTTGTCTGCTTCCAAAACTTTGTCCTGTTGGCTTTAGAATTCTAAAATGCTTTATTTTTATGTAACTAAAACTAAATTGCAAATTGTAGAGAAGGTATTAATATACAGGGGTAATGGGTATTCCCTCACCTGGGAGTTCCTTATGTTAATGAAATCACAGGTCCATTTCCTATATCTCTCCTTATGAAGGACAGTGGAAAAATGGATACATTTCTCAAAATCTCAGTTCTTCATTTGGAAAAGCATAATGAACTGTGCCTGATAATGGACTGATACTTTTAAAAGTTGAACTACATGAAATTTAAAAATGTGAGTTAGAAGAAGTATGGTACTGATATAACATTTTATTTTGCTTTTTAAGTAAATGTGAAAAAAAAGTACTAAAAGAAGCTTTTCTTGAATGAAGAGAAAAAATTGTCATTGACTTCCTTCTCTCAGGGTAATTCTAGCCCAAAAGAGTACAGTAATTTATAAAGGCTTGTTTTGTTTTTTAACATCATTATATATGCCACTATCTTCAGGGAGTACATTTTGAAAGTAAAATAGCTGTGGGAGTTCTATGTTATGACTGGGTCTGGTTTATGTAAGTAATCTGTGATTTCATCCGCTTCTTCCACTGAAGCAAGTCACAACAACTCATGGATGATTTAGTACATTGATCTTAGGGAAGACTGAGTTCAAGTCTTCCTGACCCAAGCCCAGCATTCCATTCAGGATGCCATTCTCTCTCCAAACTTGGACATCTTCACCTGATCTCAGAGTTGGAAGGAACCCTAGCGGTCACCTAGTCCAACCCATACCTATCCCTGCTTAAAAAAATATCCCAGAGAAGTGGTGAAAAACAAACGAACAAAAGACTATTTTCCTCCAAAAGAAAAGTGCTCCCTATCTCCTGCTGCCCTTTGGATTAACTGGCTCTCACTGATGTATCACTGGATTTGGTGATTCACTGCAGATATTCAAATATTCTTGCTTTCCTTACTTCCCCATGAAACTGATCCCCAGCATCTGGCCTAAATTCCTATTTGTTGTAGCCATAATTGATATTGAGTCCTGGCCCAATGACTTACAATCTAAATGATCATGGACACCAATCAGGAGGTTTAAGCCTCAAGTTCTTGTTAAAGAAAGCCTGAAAGAAATGAGGCAGTGGACTTCCAGATGTTGGAATGCTAATAAGGATTAACAGCAATTCTCAGGGTGGGCATTGCATGTCTTCAGACTGTTGCTGCTAGTTGCCAACTTATGCATCAATTCAACAAATGTGTTGGGTTATGGGGTAGCAAGCCAGATAGCAAGGGGATTAAAAAGTGAGTACAGAGAATGCAGGAGAAAGGAACGAAGGCAAAATTTTAGAAATTTGACTGTGAAAGGGAAGAGAGACATAGGATTATGGATTAAGGGATTGGCAGAGTCTAGAGTAGGTTTTAAAGGATGAAAGAGACCTGGGCAAGAGTCAGTAGAAAGGGAGACATTTCAATCTGAAAAGGAGATAGGAGGGGAGAGGGTCAAGGGTTCAAGAGGTGGTTTTGGCCTTGGTAAGAAGGGCTACCTCTTCATAAGAGACTAAACTAGAGAAAAAGAGAAGAGACTAGGAAATGATACAAGGGGTCAAAGCTGTAGACATGAGGGATAGGGTAGAATATAGTTCATGGTGAAGGACCTTTATTTTATAGTAAAGTAGGGACTTAGATCCTCTAATGAGAGTGTGTGGGAGGTTTGAGACCGTAGAGAAGACTTAGAACAACTACTAAGTGTGATGTGATACTGGGTCAACTGAGGAAGAGAAAAAAAAGATTGCCTTGTGGGAATGAGGTCACAGTTGAAAGTAGACAACATAAATTTGTAGTAGATCCAGTCACCACAATTGTATGCCTTTCTCCAGTATTGTTCAGTACTATGTTAGTACAATAAGAATCAAGTCAGATGGTGGGGATAATAGAGAACAGGGGTTTAATAATGCATGAAGGAAGACAGGACAAAGAAACAAGGAATTTGAACATATAAGACAGTGCCAAGTTGAACTAATTAACAATTGGGTCATTATTGGGGTGAGAGCAAGGGAAAGCCAGTGTCTAGGGGGGCTCTCTGGAAGAAAACCCATAATGCCTTCATTTTGCCCTTTCCCCAAGCTTTCCTTTTGCCCCTCCTGACCCAGTCCACCCAGACTAGGTGGGGCAAGTGGGAAGATACAACATGGCTATTCATACCACTTGAGTGAGTTGAGATTTAGTGAGATAGAAGATTACTAGGTCTTACTATCTGCCTTGCCATTGTAGCTTGAGGTCCTCTGGGCTTTAACATACACCCTTGCCACTACATTCTTTAGACCCCAGTGTTAGCAGCAGGCTTGATGTTATATATCATTGAAGAGTTAACAAAAAGAAGCTTAGGTAGCCCAAACATAGGAGGATATGAAATGATATAATGATGCTTAGCTTCTACAGATGCTGTCCACACCCCAACTCCCTTGGCTCTATATAAAAACAAGTCTACTCAGAAGGGCAGGTTGTTCTGACTTACATGGTTTTCAGACATTTTCTCATCTTCCAAGTTGGAGGGAGCCTGACTTAACATAGGTGCCCCTTCAGATCAAGAGAAGCAGGGGCCAATCAGCTCTGGAGGACAGCTTTATTGCCTTTTAAGGAAAAGTAATCCCTGTTTTGCGGGAATGAAAAACCTAGGTATATAATGGTCTTGCCACAGCATGGATGCTATTACCTGATCTCCTGAAACATTCCAAAGACTATTGGCGTGGTTATCTACCGTTCAACTGAATTAATAATTAACATATGTTGACTCCTCTAATTAAAGCATGAATTTCTTGAGGCCAGGGAGTGTCTTATTTTTTCTATTTGTTTCTGTAGCACTTAGCATTACACCAAAAAGTGACTAAAATATCCATATTGTTCGACTTAAAGATTACACTGCTATCACAGTGATGCCACTGGCAAAAAAAAAACAACTCTATAGGCACTAAAATATTAAAAGCCCCACTTTTTGTGGGAGCAAAGAACTGGAAACAAGGTATATGTCCATCAATTGGGGAATGTCTAAACAAACTGTGGCATAGGAATATAATGGAGTATTTACATTTCTGTGAGAAATCACAAACAGGATAAATATAGAGAAGCATAGAAAGATTTAGATGAACTGATGCAAAGTGAAGTCAACAGTGCTGAGAAAGCAATATTCACAATGTCTACAACAAGGGAAATAGAAAGAATAGCTACAGAGCAACTGACACTGAATGTTGCAAAATTATAAAAAAGCAAACTCCCCTGCTCCCTTCCAGAGGTGGAGGTCTACAGGTGTAGAATATTGTATTGTATGTCAAATGTTTTTCAATAAATTGATTGGTTGTACTGAGTGCTTTTCCTCTTTAGAAAATTTCTTTTTATAAGGATGGGCTTTCTGGGATTGGAGAGGGAACTGATTCAGAGAGAAGTGAAGGCTATGTAGAAACAAAAAACATCAACAAGAATATTTTTTAATTAGTCAAACAAAATATACTGCCACAACAAATAGTTTTTGAAGCAATTTAGTCTCCTAAGACTTCATGGAAAAGAAGGTGGTGCATCTCTTTATTTTTTACCCAGAACTAAGATTAGTCATTATAATTACAGTGCTTCCATTCACTTATTATTCTCTGTTTACATTATTGTAGTCTTTGTGCATAGTTTCCCTCTGCTTACTTCCTTCTATTTACTTTACTGGGTAATAGTTCATAATGAGCCTTCCCAAGATCCTCTGAATTCTCATATTTATCATTTTTATTTATTTATTTATTAGTATTTTTTCCAATTACATGTAAAGATAGTTTTCTACAATTATTTTTTAAAATGATTGTGACCTACAATTTTTTCTCCCTCCCCTTCTTACCTCCCACCTCCCCAAGACAGTAAGTAATGTGATAAAGAATATACATGTACAATTAGGTTAACTGTATTTCCACATTAGTCATGTTGTGAAAAAAGAATCAGAACAAAAGGAAAAATCATGAGAAAAAAAACAAAAAAAGGGAAAATAGTGTGCTTCAATCTGCATTCAGACTCCATCCTTTTTCTCTGGATTTAGTTATCATTTTCAATCATGAGTCTTTTGGAATTGTCTTGGATCATTGTATTGCTGAGAGGAGCTAAGTCTATCATATTGATCATTGCACAATGTTGCTGTTATGGTGTACAATGTTCTGGTTCTGCTCACTTCACTCAGCATCAGTTTGTCTAAGTTTTTCCAGGTTTTTTTTCTGAAATCTTCTTGTTTGTCATTTCTTATAGAACAATAATATTCTATTAGATTCATATATCACAACTTATTCAGCCATTCTCCAATTGATGGGCATCCTCTCAATTTCTAATTCTTGGCCATCACAAAAAGAGCTGCTATAAATATTTTTGTACATGTGGGTGCTTTTCCCATTTTTATGATCTCTTTGGGATGCAGACCTAGAAGTGGTATTGCTGGATCAAAGGGTATGCACATTTTTATAGCCCTTTGGGCATAGTTCCAAATTGCTCTGCAGAATGGTTGGATCAGTTCACAATTCCACCAACAATGCATTAGTGTTCCAATTTTCCCACATTTTCTCCAAAATTTATCATTTTCCTGTTTTGTCATGTTAGACAATCTGATAGGTATGATGTGGTACCTCAGAGTTGTTTTAATTTGCATTTCTGTAATCAATAGTGATTTAGAGCATTTTTTCATATGATTATAGATGGCTTTAATTTCTTCATCTGAGAACTATCTGTTCATATGCTTTGACCATTTATCAATTGGGGAATGGCTTGTATTCTTATGAATTTGACTTAGTTCTCTACATATTTTAGAAATGAGGCCCTTATCAGAGAGACTGGTTGTAAAAATTCTTTCCCAGTTTTCTGCTTCCCTCCTAATCTTAGTTGCATTGGCTTTGTTTGTACAAAAACTTTTTAATTTAATGTAATCACAATTATCCATTTGGCATTTCATAATGTTCTCTATCTCTTATTTGGTCATAAATTCTTCCATTCTCCATAAATATGACAGGTAAGCTATTCCTTGCTCTCCCAGTTTGCTTGTAGTATCAGCCTTTATATCTAAATCGTATACCCATTTTGACTTTATTTTGGTATATGGTGTAAGATGTTGGTCTATGCCTGGTATCTGTCATACTGTTTTCCAGTTTTCCCAGCAGTTTTGTCAAATAGTGAGTTCTTATCCCATAAGCTGGAGTCTTTGGGTTTATCAAACAGTAGATTATTATAGTCATTGACTACTGTGTCTTGTGTACTTAACCAATTCCACTGATTCACCACTCTAATTCTATGCCAGTACTAAGTAGTTTTGCTGATTGCTGCTTTATAATACAATTTAAGATCTGGTATGGCTAAGTCACCTTCCCTTGCATTTCTTTTCATTAGTTCCCTTGATATTCTGGACCTTTTGTTCTTCCAGATGAATCTTCTTATTATTTTTTCTAGCTCTATAAAATAATTTTTTGGTGGTTTGATTGGTATGGCACTGAATAAGTAAATTAATTTAGGTAGAATTGTCATTTTAGTGTATTAGCTTGGCCTACCCATGAGCAACTGATGTTTTTCCAGTTATTTAGATCTGACTTTATTTGTGTGAAGAGTGTTTTGTAATTGTGTTCATATAGTTCCTGAGTTTGTTTTGGTAGGTGGACTCCTAAATATTTTATAATGTCTACAGTAAGTTTAAATGGGATTTCTCTTTCTATCTCTTGCTGTTGGGCTTTGTTAGCAGTATGTAGAAATGCCAATGATTTATGGAGGTTTATTTTATATCCTGTAATTTTGCTGAAGTTGTTTATTATTTCAAGTAGTTTTTTACTTGATTCTCTAGGATTCTCTAAGTGTATCATCATATCATCTGCAAAGAGTGATAGCTTTGTTTCTTCTTTGCCTATTCCAATACCTTCAATTTCTTTTTCTTCTCTTATTGCTAAAGTTAACGTTTCCAGTACCGTATTGAATAACAGTGGTGATAATGGACATCCTTGTTTCACCCAGATCTTATTGGAAATGCTTCTAGTTTATCCCCATTACAAGCTTGCTGAAGGTTTTAGGTAGATGCTACTTATCATTTTAAGTAAGACTCCATTTATTCCTATGCTCTCTAGTGTTTTTAATAGGAATCAGTGTTGTATTTTGTCAAATGCTTTTTCTGCATCTATTGAGATAATCATGTGATTTCTGTTAGTTTTGTTATTGATATGGTCAATTATGCTGATAATTTTCCTTATATTGAAACAGCTCTGCATTCCTAGTAGAAATACTACCTTGTCATAGTGTATTATCCTTGAGGTTAGCTGCTGTAATCTTCTTGCTAATATTTTATTTAAAATTTTTTCATCTATATTCATTAGGGAAATTGGTCTATAATTTTCTTTCTCTGTTTTGACTTTTCCCAGTTTAGGTATCACCACCATATTTGTATCATAAAAAGAATTTGGTAGGACTCCCTTTTTGCCTACTTTCCCAAATAGTATATTTAGTATTGGTTATACTATATAGTATAGTAATTGTTCTTTAAATGTTTGATAGAATTCACTTGTAAATCCATCTGACCCTGGAGATTTTTTCCTAGGGAGTTCAATGATGGCTTGTTCAATTTCTTTTTCTGCGATGGGGTTATTTAAGTATTTTACTTCCTCTTCTGTTAACCTGGGCAATTTATATTCTTGTAACTATTCATCCATTTCACTAATATTGTCATATTTATTAGCATACTGTTAGGCAAAATAGTTCCTAACTATTGTTTTAATTTCCTCTTCATTGGTGGTGAATTCACCCTTTTCATTTTTGATACTGGTAATTTGGTTTTCTTCTTTCTTTTTTTTAAATTAAATTAAAATTAAATTAAATTAAATTAGATAAAAGGTTTATCTATTTTATTGATTTTTTCCCATAAAACCAGCTCTTAGTTTTATTTATTAGTTCTATGGTTTTCTTAATTTCAATTTTATTAAACTCTCCTTTGGTTTTCAGTATTTCTAATTTGGTATTTAATTGGGGATTTTTAATTTGTTCTTTTCCTTAGCTTTTTTAGTTGTATGTCCAATTCATTAATCTTTTCTTTCTCTTTTTTATTTATGTAAGCATTTAAAGATATAAAACTTCCTCAAGAACTGCTTTCACTGCATCCCATACATTTTGGTATGTTGTCTCATTGTTGTCATTCTCTTGGATGAAGTTACTGATTATTTCTATGATTTGTTTTTGACCCACTCATTCTTTAGGATTATTAATTTTCCATTATTTTTAGTCTATCTTTCCATGGCCCTTTATTACACATAATTTTATAGCATCATGATCTGAAAAGGATGCATTTAATATTTCTGCCTTTCTGCATTGGATTGTGAGGTTTTTATGCCCTAGTACATGGTCAATTTTTGTGTAGGTACCATGTACCACTGAGAAAAAAGTATATTCCTTTCTCTCTCCATTCAAATTTCTCCAGAGGTTTACCATATTTAACTTTTCTACAATTCTATTCACCTCCTTAACTTCTTTCTTATTTATTTTGTGGTTAGATTTATCTAGTTCTAAGAGGGAGAGGTTGAGGTCTCCCACTAGTCCTTTCTCAGTAGAAAATGCCTAAAATTTTGCTGTCTATCCCTTCCTGTAACTCACTTAACTTCCCCTCTAAGAATTTGGATCCACTTGGGTAGTTAGGTGGTGTAGTGGATAGAGCACTGCCCCTGGAGTCAGGAGGACCTGAGTTCAAATCTGGCCTCAGACCAGACACTTGATGCTTACTAGCTGTGTGAACCTGGACAAGTCACTTTACCTCAATTGTCAAAAAAAAGAATTTGGATCCATTTTGGTCAATATATGTTTAATATTGATATTACTTCATTGTCTGTGGTACCTTTTAGGTATCTCTTTTAATTAGATCTATTTTTGCTTTGTCTGAGATCAGGATTGGTATTCTTGCTTTTTTTTTTTTACTTCAGCTAAAGCATAATATATTCTGCTCTAGCCTTTCACCTTTACTCTCTGTGTATCTCTCTGCTTCAAATGTGTTTTTTGTAAACAACATATTGTAAGATTGTGGTTTTTAATCCACTCTGCTATCTGATTCTGCTTTATCAGAGAGTTCATCCCATTCACATTCCATTATGATTACTAACTCTGAATTTCCCTCCATCCTATTTTCCCTGGTTTATATTTGTCTCTCTCCTTTTACCTTGTCCCTCATTACCATGTTTCTGACTATCAACTCCCTCAATCTGTCTTTTGATCTATCATCCCTCCCCCTTTCTTTCCCCTTTTCCTTCCTACTTCCCTATAGAGTAAGATAAATTTCTCTACCAAACTGAGAGTGTTTGTTATTCCCTCTTTGTCCAAAGTCTGATGAGTAAGGTTCAAACAATGCTTAACCCCTCCCTTCTTTCCCTCTACTGTAATAAGTCTTTTGCATCTCTTCATGTGATGTAATTTACCCTATTCTGCCTCCCCCTTTCCTCTTTTCCAGGCACAATTCTTTTTTTATCCCTTAATTTTTTTTTACATCACCACATTAAAGTCAACTTATAAATACATCTTCTGTCTATGTCTTCTAACTGCCCTAATAGAAACACACTTCTCAAGAGTTACAAGTATCATCTTCCCGTGTAGGGATGTAAACAGTTTAATCTTATTGAATAACATGTTTTTTTCTTTCCTGTTTACCTTTTTATGCTTCTCTTGAGTCTTGTATTTGAAGATCAAATTTTCTGTTCACCTATGGTCTTTTCATTAGGACAGTTTGAAAGTCCCCTATTTAATTGAATATCAATCTTTTCTCCTGGAAGATTATGCTCAATTTTGCTGGGTAGTTGATTCTTGGTTGTAATCCAAGCTCCTTTGCTTTCCAGTATATCATATTCCAAGCCTTCCAATCTTTTAATGTAGAAGCTGCTAAGTCCTGTGTAATCCTGACTGTGACTCTTTGATATTTGCATTGTTTCTTTCTGGCGGTATACAGTGTTTTCTCCTTGAACTGACAAATCTAAAATTTGGTCACACCATTCCTTGGAGTTTTCATTTTGGGATATTTCAGGAGGTGATTGGTGCATTCTTTCAATGACTATTTTGCCCTCTGGTCCTAGGATATTAGGGCAGTTTTCCTTGATAATTTCTTGAAAGATGCTGTCTGTTTTTTATCATGGCCTTCAGGTAGTCTAATAATTCTTAAATTATCTTTCTTGGACCTATTTTCCAGGTCAGTTGTTTTTCCAATAAGGCATTTTAAATTTTCTTCTATTTTTTCCATTCATTTGATTTTGTTTGACTAATTCTTGATATCTCATAGAGTCATTAGCTTCCACTAGCCCAATTCTAATTTTTAAGGAATTATTTTCTGGGGCAGAGTCAAGATGGTGGAGTAAAAGCAGTGACTTGCTTGAGCTCTCCCCCAAACCCCTCCAAATACCTGTAAAAAATGGCTCTAAACAAATTCTAAAGCAGTAGAACCCACAAAAAGACAGAGTGAAACAAATTTCCATCCCAACACAGCCTAAATGGTTGATCAGAAAGGTATATCATGCCAAGCGGGAAGAGGAGCGCAGTTCAGCATGGGCCCACAGGCAAAACAGGCCTCAGTGAACCTAGAGTAGGCCTCAGAGGACTGAATCACTGGCAGCTGTGGCAGTTTCCAGACCTCTCAGCCCATGAGCACCTAAGACAACTTAGAAGGTCAGTGGGAAAAGCCTGTGACCTCAGTAAGAGAGAAGCTTGGTCCCAGCCCCAGTGCTTGAGAGTGGCCCTGGGGTGGCAGCTGCCTCTGGAGCTTCCAGCCCACTAACTGAGGGGGAATCAAGTGGTACATCAGAGGGCAATTACAGGGATCTCTTTGCCAGTGCTGAGGCAGGAATCTCTTGCTTTTTCTGTGCTTGGATCTGGGTGGTGGACCCGGGGCAAGTAGGAGCGCTGGCATGGTAGAACTTGTAGTGGTGGTGGAGAGGAAATCCTCCTCACAGTTCCAAAACAGAAGAGAGTGCTTGTGGTCACTCATAGACCAGAGCACAGGCCAGGAAAGGAGTAAATACCTTGCCTCTTATCATACCACCTTGGAAGAACTAAAAATTTACAGGTCCCTAGAAGTATCTTTGAAAACAGCTGCACAAAACCCCTGAAGCTTGGGACAGTACATTCTCCACACTGGAAGCAGACCCCTACCTTAACAAAGAGTTAAAACTCAAGTAATTGACTGAGATCATGAGCAAACAATGGCGCAAAAAAATGTCAGACTATAGAATCTTTCTTTGGTAACAAAGAAGATCAAAACATACAACCAGAAGAAGGCAACAAAGTCAAAACTCCTACATCCAAAGCCTCCAAGAAAAATATGGATCAGTCCCAGGCCATGGAAGAGCTCAAAAAGGATTTTGAGAAACAAGTAAGAGAAGTAGAAGAAAAACTAGGAAGTGAAATGAAAGTGATGCAAGAAAATCATGAAAAACAAGTCAATAGCTTGCTAAAGGAGACCCAAAAAAATATTGAAGAAAATAACACCTTAAAAAATAGCATAACCCAAATGGCAAAAGAGGTCCAAAAAGCCAGTGAGGAGAAGAATGCCGTAAAAAGCAAAATTAGCCAAATGGAAAAAAAAGTCCAAAAGCTTACTGAAGAAAATACTTCCTTAAGAATAGAGCAATTGGAAGCTAGTGACTTTATGAGAAATCAAGACACTGTAAAACAAATCCAAAAGAATGAAAAAATAGAAAACGATGTGAAATATCTCATTGGTAAAACAACTGACCTGGAAAATTGGTCCAAGAGAGATAATTTAAAAATTATTTGACTATCTGAAAGCCATGATCAAAAAAAAGAGCCTGGACATCATCTTTCAAGAAATTATCAAGGAAAACTGCCCTGATATTTTCAAACCAGAGGGCAAAATAGAAATTGAAAGAATCCACCGATCACGTCCTGAAAGAGATTCCTAAAAGAAAACTCCTAGGAATTTTGTAGCCAAATTCTAGAGTTCCCAGGTCAAGGAGAAAATATTGCAAGCAGCCAGAAGGAAACAATTCAAGTATTGTGGAAACACAATCAGGGTAGTACAAGATTTAGAAGCTTCTACATTAAAGGACCGCAGGGCATGGAATATAATATTCCAGAAGGCAAAGGAGAAAGGATTACAACCAAGAATCACCTACCCAACAAAACTGAGTATAATTCTTCAGGGGAAAATATGGATATTCAGTGAAATAGAGGACTTTCAAGCATTCTTGATGAAAAGACCAGAGCTGAATAGAAAATTTGACTTTCAAATACAAGACTCAAGTGAAACATGAAGAGGTAAACAGTAAAGAGAATACATAATAGACTTTTTATGGTTGAACTGTTTACATTCCTGCATGGAAAGATAATATTTGTAACTCATGAGACCTTTCTCGGTATTAGGGTAGTTGGAGGGAAAAAATATATGTATGTATATAGATAGATAGTTAGATAGATAGATAGATAGATAGAGGGCACACAGTGAGTTGAAGATGAAGGGGTGATATCTGGAGAATAAAATTAAGGGGTGAGAAAGGATTATACTGGGAGAAGGAGAAAGGGAGAGTAGAATGAGAGGAGAATGGGGTAAATTGCCTCAAACAGATAAGAAAAGGCTTTTACAGTGGAGGGTACGTGAGGGAAGGTGAGAGGGAATGAGTGAATCTTATTTTCATAGGATTTGGTTTAAGAAGGGAATAACATACACACTCAATTGGATATGGAAATCTATCTTACCCTACAGGAAAATGGGGGGGGAAGAGGACAAGAGAGCAGGGCGATGATAGAGGGGAGGGCAGATTGGAGGAAGGGGTAATCAGAAGCAAACACTTCTGAGGAGGGACAGGGTCAAAAGAGAGAATAGAATAAATGGGGGTGGGATAGGATGAAGGGAAATATACTTAGTTTTTCACAACATGACTACTATGGAAGTGTTTTGTGTAACTATACCTGTATAACTTGTATCTAGTTGCTTGCCTTTTCAATGAGGGTGGGTGGGGAGGGAGAAAGGAAGAAAATTTGTAACCCAAAGTTTTAAAAACACATGTTAAAAAATAAAAAAAAATTGTTTTAAAAAATAAATAAAATAGGAATTATTTTCTTCAGTTAGCTTAGGTACCTTCTTTTCCATTTGGCCAATTTTACTTTTAAAGGAGTTGTTTTCTTCAGTCAATTTTTATGCTGCCTTTTCCAAGTTGTTGACTATTTTTCATAATTTTCCTGCATAACTCTAATTTCTTTTCCCAATTTTTCTTTTTCCTCTCTTACTTGGTTCTTAACATCATTTTTGAGCTCTTCCAAGAGGACTTTTTAGGCTTGTGACCAATCCATATTCCCCTTTGAGGCTTCACATGTAGGGATTTTGACACTGTTGTCCTCTTCTGCGTCTGTGTTTTGATCGTCTCTGTCTCCATAGTAACTTGCTATGGTCAGGATTCTTTTCCATTTCTTACTCATTTTACAGCCTATTTGATGACTTTTCAAATTGAGCTCTGCTCCAGGGGCACAGGGGGTACTGTCCCAAGCTTCTTATCCTGGAGGCCAGGGGTCTGGTCACTAGCTTTTTATGCCAGTGCCTCAGGTGCTTGGGGCTTGCCCACTGTGCTGGGGTGGCTTGGCCTAGTTACACCTCTTGTGTCAGGGTTCTGGGGCTCATAATTTGCTTTCTGCAATGGGACTGGAGACCTCACAGCTGGCGTGCTGAGCCAGGACCCAGGGGCCTCAGTTGTTGATCTGTGCTGTAGCTAAGAGACTCCCTCTGGCCTGCCTGGATACCATCTGCGCTGGGTTGCACTCCCCTTTTTTGCCCAAGTGAGACAGACCTTTCCTGAAGTCCTCCTAAGTGATCTTAAGCTGGACAATTGTTTCACTCCATCTTTTTGTGGGTTCCGTCACTCCAGAATCTGTTTAGCGGCTTGATTTAACGTTGTTTCCAAGGGAAACTGTGGAGAGCTTCCTGGCAGCTTCCTGGCTTCTCTCCACCATCTTGGCTCCACCTGCCCATATTTATAATTTCTTAAGGCATAATAATATTTCATTACATCCATTGACTGTAATTTGGTCATTCTAAGAATGATGGGCAGTCACTTTGGGGGTATATTCTTAGCAGTAGGAACTCTGGGTCAAAGGATATGAACAGTCGTGTCCCTTTCCTTACAAAATTATGGCCCCTTTTCTAGTGGTGTGTCAAGCTATTGAAATCTGTGGTTATTAAGGGGCAGCTAGGTGGTGCAGTGGATAGAGCACAGGCCCTGAAGTCAGGAGGACCTGAGTTCAAATCCGGCCTCAGACCAGAACACTTGATACTTACTAGCTGTGTGACCCTGGGCAAGTCACTTCACCCCAACTGCCTAAAAAAAAAAAAAGAAAGAAAGAAATTTATGGTTATGATGTTCCGTTACACCATAACATCTCCAGGAGTTGCCTGGATTATAAGAACTCTAAAACTATTTGTATAGTTACCTGCAAATGTAGTTAACTACTATCTTTATGTATATTCTTGGATCGTTGAGTCCTCAAAACAACAGACCAGGGCCAGACAATGCCTGAAGATATATAGAACATCTCTTTCCCCGATGGACTCTGGTATGTTACTATGCCTGAAAATACTTTGCACAGGGTGAGCAGTCAGTAAATATTTTTGATTATCTGATCAGTACAGTCTGTACTTTTCCATATCTCAACTTCAGGATGTCCCTTTGTCGTACAAGACAAATCATTGTTTTTATGTCCTTATGTCCTTCCCCTATCTGCATGCCATATCTCATCCTTAGCAGCCCTGGGAGCTGCACCTTGTGGCATGACATCATGAGAAATTTACCCAACCTAGTAGAAGCAATTTGATGGTGATGAAATCATGCCCTCTAGGATGAGATAGAGGTGGTCCAATAGGCAAAATCTTTTCCTGGATTTCTAACAAAGTATTTCAGCTAGACTTATACACCAAAAATAAAATTAATGAAGGAAATATACCATTAGTTTTTAGTCCAAGGAAACCTGATTGATACATTGGAAAAGGCATTGATGAACATTCTTAGATTGTATCTATACTACTGAGTAGGGCATGCTATACCACTAGCTGGCACAGTGGATACAGTGCCTGGACTAGAGTCAGGAAGACCTAAATTCAAATCTGGCCTCAGACACTTCTTAGCTGTGTGACCCTGGGCAAGTCACTTAACCCTATTTGCCTCAATTTCCTCATCTGTAAAATGAGCTGGAGAAGGAAATGGCAAACCACTCCAATATCTTTGCCAAGAAAACCCCAAATGGGGTCACAAAGAGTAGGCCATGACTGAACAGTAACAACATACTACGAAGTGATGGGATAAGCTCTAGCATAAACTATGAAGCCCTGTGTTTGTCATTTGAAATCCCCTACAACTGAGATCCAGCCAGTCTTTCTAGGCTTATTACACTTACTTTAACACTCAGTCTGTAGTGGATAGAGCTCTGGATTTGGAGACTTGTAAAACAGGATTCAAAATCCTATCTCAGACAATGAACAAGCCTGAACAAATCACTTACCCAGACGGAGGGGATTAGACTCAATGGTCTTTAAGGTCCCTCCCAGCTTAAAATCCATGTTCCTAAGATCCTACAACCTCTTCACACACTCTATATTCCAGCCAAACTAACGTATACAACGTTCTGGGTCTCGTTTCCGTGTCTTTCCATAGGCTGTCCCCCATGTCTGTAATGCTTTCTTTCTCCACCTTCATTTTTTAGAATCATTAACTATATTCAAAGCCCTCAAGTGCCATTTCCTACATGAGGCCTTTGCTGATCCCTCTGGCTACAGGTGTCCCCTCAAGTTATTCTACATTTGCCTTATATAATCTTTGCATTTACTTATATGTGTGCATGTAATTTCTACTGACAGATCCCTGCTCCTTGAAAGCAGAGGCTTTTCGGTTTTTGTCTTCACCTCTCAATAGCCTACTACATGAGTGCTTGTTGATTGATTGATTTGTCCCAGGTGTCTGTCTTCACTGCCAAGACCACAGGGTAGAATGGAAAGAGGCCTAGATTTGGAGGCAGAACATCTTGGAGACAGTGTTGCATAGTGGGGGAAACAACAGATTGAGAGTCAGAGGAGCAGGGTAGAATCCCTGGCTCTGCCCTGTGTGACTTTGAGTATCACCTAACTTCTCTGGGCTTTAGTTTCTTCATCTATAAAATGAAGTGCTTTTACCTAGCTGATCTTATCTACTCTGGGAGCTCACCTCCTTGATCATTCCCTCTATTTCTATAATCTTTGATCTCTTCTCATCCTTCCTTGCCATCCATAAACATACTATATATATGCATATAAGTAGCACAGATACTACTTAAGAATGTTCATCAATGCCTTTTCCAATGCATCAATCAGGTAACCTTGGACTGGAAAGTAATGCTATATTTCCTATCTTTAAAAAAAAACCTTCACTTGATCTTGCCAGCCCCTCAAATTAATATCATTTATATCATTAATATCAAACTAATATCTTTTCTCTCTTTCACAGCCAAACTCCTAGAAAAAGTCCTCTATACTTGTCTCCATTTGTCCACCTCCCACTCACCTCTTAGTCCTCTGCAAACTACATTCTAATTGGAACTGAAACTGTTTTGCCCAAGGATGCTCTCTCAGAGTAGCTACTACATCTAGTGGCCTTTTCTCTGCGTTCATTCTCTTGACCTCTCTTAAACTTTGACATTGTTGAACCCTGGCTTCCTCCTATATATTTTCTATTTCCTTCTTTCTGTAACATCACTCTTTCTTGGTTCACCCCCTTCTGGTATGATTGTACTTCTTCAGGCTCCTTTGTGAGACCAAAATTCTTCTTTTTTCTTTTTTTTTTTTTGTTTTTAGGCAATTGGGGTTAAGTGACTTGCCCAGGGTCACACAGCTAGTAAGTGTCAAGAGTTTGGTCCGAGGCCGGATTTGAACTCAGGTCCTCCTGACTTCAGAGCTGGTGCTCTATCCACTGCGCCACCTAGCTGCCCCTAAAGTTCTTCTTTGTTAAGTCTGGGAATCCCAGAGATGTCTGGGAATCCCAGAGGTGTTCCGGAACCAGGTCAAACCCTCTCTAATTGTTGTATTTTCAGGATGATCATTTATAACTTGGAAACTGGCAAGTGCTATCAATAAGGTGATTATTTTATTGATTTTCTAGACTTAAGAAAGTGATGGAGAAAATTAATAATGCAGGTTTCTTAATAATAATGAAAATTAATGCAAGGGTCATCTCCTCCACTTTTCCTCATACCTTGCGGTTAGTAGCCCTCTTTCTTCCTCTTGAAATTAGTTTTTATGTGCTTCACATTTACTTATGTGTATAACTGTTGTATATTCCATCCTCCTGCCCCTCCTGCAGGAGAATAGGAGCTCTTTGAGGTTATTGATTGTTGTTTTGTTTTTGCCTTTGCATCCCTAGCAAGAGTTTTTAACTTTTTATGTTTTTACAAATATTCAAAATAAAATATGTAAGATTAAATACAGAAGATTACAAAGGAAACCAATTGTATTGAAATACAGTGATATATATATATACATATATGTATATATATGTATATGTATATGTATATATATATATATATATATACATATAAATTTCACAGACCCTGAGATTAAGAATTTCTATCTGAAAGTTCACTACAGGGCTTGACATACAGTAGGCACTTAGTGACTTGAATTAAACTCCAGTATAGGACTTCATCTAGGATTCCTTTCAGCTCTAGAATCTATTACATTGGGATGAAATCCTCTTGCTTTATAGGAAGGGAAACTGAATCCTATAAAGATCATGTAACTTGTTCACCTGGGATCATGTCTTATTTGTGCCATTTATCTTCTGGTTAATGGTGGGTAGGTAAATTCTTCAACCTCCTAGCTTCAGTTTCATTTGTAAAATGGAGGTGGATTTGAGTTTGAAGTATTTACGACACTTGCACGACCTATCTCACAATGTTATTGGGAAACTCAAAAGAGGAGGGGTCTGGAAAATACGTTGCCACCTGAAGCCCTGGCTAAATGAGCATCAGCTCTTCTTATTCAGCCAAATGTAAAATCAACAGTTGCCCCATTCTAATAATACACTTGGACTGCTGAGGAGGAAGGCTGCTTTGGAGTTGCCTCAGAAGCCTCACCCAGACTTGTCCCCCAAGGGGAGCCTCTGGTTGCTAATTGCAGGGTGTTTTAGCAGTTCCCATGCACTGTCATTAAGGCAGAGGCCAGAGCGGCCACAGGCACCAGAACCTCAGACAGGTGCCACCCACTCTTTCCAGCTGTTTCTCAAACTGATCGTTCAGCTGTCACGAGGCAGCTTTGCTGGATGGTTGCTGATGTTCTGAGATTTGTCCAATTGATATTTGTTGAAGTTCCTTTCTGTTCTGACCCCCTCCTCTGATGCATCAACCTTAGAAATCTGTCCCTTACTAAACCCACAAAAGACAGTCGTGGTGGCCTTATGCAGCATTTTAGAGGCAACATGGTTTTAGTGGAAAGGATGATGGACTTTGGGGCAGCAAAGAATTGGGTTCCAATCCCCTCTGAAGACACTCCTGTGTGATCGTGGTCAAGTCACTCAACCTTTCTGAGCCTCAGTTTCCTGCCATGAGGATGCTGAAGAAATCTCAGCATTCTCCTCAACTCATCATTCTTGTTCACCCCAATTGGCTGCCAAATCTTGTTTCTACATTCACAGCACCTTTGTCATATATGGCATTTTCTCTCCACTCTCTACATGTGTCAGCACCATTATTCAGGCCCTCATCACCTCTCTTGAACTATTGTAAAAGCTTTCTAATATGTCTCTGCCCCAAGCTTCTCCTCACCACAAGACATCCTCTACCCACCTGTGAAAGTTTCTAAAGTATAATTGTGATCAGGTCATGACCTGCCACCTCCACTCAATAAACCCTAGTAGTTCTATATTAATTCCAGGATTAAATATAAAATCATCCATTGGGCACACAAGGCTCTTTACAATCTCTCCATTTTTCTATTGCTTCATTCTCTTCATATTTTTCTCCACCCACTCTGCAGTCCAGTTTTACTGGCCCACTCACTTTCTCACACATGCCACTCCATCTCCCTTCTCCTTGTCTTTGAAAAGGCTGTCTTTAATGCGTGGAATGCTTTTTCTCCTCACCTGTGCCTCCTGACATCTCTCCTTCTCCTTCTCTTCCTCCTCCTCCTCCTTCTTCTTTTTCTTCTTCTTCTCTTCATATTCTTTTCTTCTCCTTCCTCCTGTCTCCTCTTCCTTCTTCTTTGTTTGGTTTATTTAACAATAAACTTGGTAAAGTTTATTGAGAATTTTAGATGGCTACTATGTACAGAGGAGATGGGGAAAGATTCATTTCTTAATTTACTCTTTCTTGGACAGAGTCTGTGTGATTTTTTCTTTTCTTCATATAGATGCTTCTGTGCTTCCTTACTTTGTCTTGCACCTGCAAGCCTCAGCTTGCTCAGCCAGAAGCTCCTTGAAGGCATTCTCTGACTTCAGCTTACAGATTTGCTCCGTGAGGATTGAACACACCTTCTTTCACCTCTAAGTACAGACTGTGGTGCATGGAGCAGTCCTGGTGTCTGAGGAGTAGACAGCTCAGAATCCATATTCTCCTCCTTTAAGTCTTCTTCTCAAGTATATGAACATTGGCTGTACCATTTCTCTTACTGGTGCCCATGTGCCTGTGCTTCTGGCAAGCCAGAGTTTTTTCCACCACTAGGCACAAGAATGGACAGTCATAGGCTTGTGCATGAGCAGCTCATTCATCATAAGCTTCCAGATCTACTGTTGGGAGTTGGCATTGATGGTTTCATGGGTCTCATTGGGTTTGGGCCATCCTCTTCTCTTTTTTTCTTAACATCAAAGGACACTGGAGGTAAGCCATTTCTGAAGCCTTAGCCTACTTGTGGTTGTGACTAAAGCACAGGAAAGGAACAGAGGAACCCTTAGCTTCTTTCAAGACTCGGCTCCAAGTTTACCTTATTTGGGGAGGCCTTCTTGGTCTCTCCAGCCACTTGAAAATCTCCTTTGAGGTATTTTGTATGTACCTGTTTATTTCTATGTAATTTCTCTCTTCCACTTCCCCCACTCCCAAGGATGTAAACTCCTCAATAGCAGGCACTGTTTTTGATTTTTTGTTTTTCTTTGTATTCCTAACACTTAGCGTTTAATACATGCTTGTTCAGTGATTGACCTTGATAATTAGATCAAATTGATAAGATGGAATTTAAGAAGCATAAAAGGAAAAATCTCATACTGGGGTACAAAAAACCAACTTCATAAATAAAATAAGAGAGAAATGTGGCTAAACAGTAGTTCGCCTGAAAAAGGTTTGAATGTCATGGAAGGTGACAGCCTCAATAGGATTCTTCAGGGTCATGTGTCAGCCAAGGAAGCTTATTTTACATTCAGAGAGGCATAGTGTCCAGTATTGAAGAGGTAATGGCCCTAATGTACTCTGTCTGTTCTAATTGAACCACACCTGGAATATTGTATTTAATTCCATACTATGTATTTTAAGTAGGACCTAGATAAGTTAAAGAATGTCCAGTGGTAGAGCAGCTAAGTGGTGCAGTGGATAGAGCATGAGTCCCAGAGTCAGGAAGACCTGAGTTCAAATTCGGTCTCAGACCAGACACTTGATACTTACTACCTGTGTGACCCTGGGCAAGTCACTTAACCCCAATTGCCTTGGAAAAAAAAAAGTCCAGTGGAGATAAATTGAACCCAACCAGAAAAATGAAGGGCCTTGAGTTTGTGTCACATGAGGATGCCCTGACGGTACTGCATTAGTTAGAAAAAATCTTTTGGCATGGGGGCACTGTAGGTGTCTTCGAATATTTGAAGGACCATCTCGTGGAACAAGGATTCGATGTATTCCATTTGGCCTGAGAAGAAGGAACTAGGAGCAATGGGGAGAAGTTTCAAAGAGACAAATAAAGGCTTGATGTCAGGAAAAACAAAACAAAACAAAACAAAATGCCAAAACTTTCTCGGCAACAGAACTATCCAGCAATAAAATGGGTTGACTCTGGAGGTAATGAATTTGCCCTCATTGAAGGTCTCCAAGAAGACGCTTGATGACCACTTACTGGGTATATTGCAGAAGGCATTGTCTTCAGGTTCAGGACGAATTAGATGATTTTTGAGGCCCTTTCCAACTCGGACAACCTGTGATTCTTTATCTATTAAATACAAATAATACCCTAGTACCTGCTTGCTAGCATTGTCCTAAGGATAAAATGTGATAATATATAGGAAATGATTTGTAAATTTTCAAGTGCTATGCAAATGTCAGCTATTTATAGTAGGGAAGAGTAAAGAATTCACTCAACTTTATACGTTTAATAAGTATTCACAGAACAATGGCAATCACTGATATCTCTAGAGCAATAAGCTACTACTGAGAGGCAGTGTGATATTTAAGAATCAGGCTTGTTCTTGCTCTGGTCTTGGACCAGAGATGAAAGACAGGAAAAAAGACTTTTACATACAAGATAGTTATAGTTATAGCAGTAGTTGGTTTCCCACCACTACCACCATCCTACCCCCCAGTAACAAAGAACTAGCAAGAAAGTTGTTTAGGGTTCAGTTGTTTTTCGGTCATGTTCAACTCTTTGTTGATTCCATTCTGGGTTTTCTTGGCAGAAATACTGGAGTGATTTGCCATTTCCTTCTCCAGCTCATTTTACAGAGGAGGAAACTGAGGCAAAAAGGGTGAAGTGACTTGCCCAGGGTTGTTTAGCTAGTAAATGTCTGAGACTAGATTTAAACTCAGGAAGATGAGTCTTCCTGACTCGAGGTCTAGCACTCTATCCACTGTGCCACCAATGTGCTCACTAAGGGCTACAAAGTAGGTGCCCATCAGTTGAGGAATGGTTAAACCAGTTGAAGTATTTAAGTGTGGTAGAATATTATTGTTTAGTAAGAAGTGACAAAAATCATAGAACTCTTCTTAAGATCAAAAATTAAAATATTTTTGTTCATATATCTGCACATAACCTTCCTTTCTGAATACATCCCTCTTCAATGTGGTACCTTCTTTCTAAAGGAGCAAGTTCTTTTCCCAAGAGCTGTCAAGGTAACATAATGCATTGGAAAGAGTCCTGGCTTTGGCATCCAAAGGCATTAGATTAAAATCTTACACCTTCTACTTTCTACCTGTGTGCTCTTAGATAAGTCATAAACTCTCTGAGCTTCAGTTTCCTCATCTGTAAAATGAGGGGATTAGACTAGGTATTTGGCCACCAGTCCAACTCTACATTTAAGCTGTACTATTCTAAATAGATGGAAAATGACTGAATAATGCATTTACTAAGTGCTTAACATACACTGAGAACTGTCCTGGATACCAACAAAAAAAGTAAGACATTTCTTACTCTCAAGGTACTCACATTTAAATGGGGAAGACAACAAAATGGAAGGTTTCAGTTGCAAGTCAAACGGAAAGGTCCCATGATTCTTAGGGAGGAATAACAAAATAAATGTTAACGCCTATTCTTTAATGTCATTTCATTTGATAAAATCATATCCTTTTCTGATAGTGAACCATTTGACAGGGTCAAAGACTTTGGTAGCAAGAACTATCTGTTTTGGGTCTCCAGTAGCTTTGATAGCTTCATCTGCAAGAGCAAGACTCCATGTCTTGTGATTTTCCCCTAAGAGGAAATTAGGGAGAGAATGGGGAAGAGGCTATTTTTTCCTGCCACACATGGGAGGGCTTTGTAGGGAGGGGCTGAATCAAAACCATTTGAGGAGAAGACAGACCCTCTTCTCAGAGGGCTTAAAATTTAGCATAAAGATGACAGATCCTTTGTGTTGTGATTATTAACAATCATCAACAAACATTACAATGACAAAGAAGAACAAAAAGTTGTATATGAAATCATGAACTTCTATTATATACAGTTTGTTTGAAAAAGTAGAACTTGCTTTTAAGATAGTGAAAAATATCCTTGTTTCTGACCCTTTTCGAATTGCTTTTTCTTTTCTTCTGTGTATTTAAAAATATATATAGTCAAGCAAAACAAATCAAATACACTGGCCATGTTTGAAAATGTTCGTCTCATTCTGCCACTCTGGTCTACCACCTTTCTGCCAAGAGGTAGGAGGCATGCTTTTTCACCAGTTTTCTGATGTCACGATTAGTCACTGCATTAATCAAAGTTCTGAAGTCAATTCAATTTTTCTTTATGTTATTGTGATTAACATGAAAATTGATCACCTGCTTATGGTTAGTTGTCTCATCATCAATCCATTGAAGTCTTACCAACATTCTTTGAATTACTCATGTTCATCATGTATTATTGAACAACAACAATCCCTAACATTCATATGCCACGATTTGTTGGTTCTTCTCCAACTGATGAACACCTACTTTGTATCCAGTTCTTCCTTACCCACAGAAACATCTACTATAAACAATTTTATATATTTTCCTTTGGCTTTAGTCACTCTGGAGTACATTTTTAGTAGTGATATCATTGGGTCCAAAATTATGATTAAGTAAAAGAATAGCTTAATGGTTAAAATTCTGTATTTCAAATCAGGAAGTTTGAATCCTGCCCCAGATACTTATGAACTTTATGACTTTGGGTAAGTCATTTGACTTCTGTCTGCCTCAGTTTCCTTATCCTGAAAATGGAGATTAGAATAGCATCTGACTCCTAGCAAGTCTTAAAGTGCTACTATAAATATTAGCTCTTCTTATTTTCCATCTATATTTTAAATTGTATTTATTTTTTAACTATTATTTTCCATAAATCTTTTCCAATAGGGTTAATTTACCACTGAATCTGCTTTGGACTGATATCTCTATGCCAAAGTACATTTAGTCATTGCTGGGCATCTTGCCTTCCAAATTCACCAGACTGCATGAGAAGTGTGTCGGGTTCCTCCCTTTATTTCTTTCCTGCTTAGATTTTTGGGATTTTCTTCTTTGTGTTCTCCACAGACCTGTTTTCTGACTCATCCTTTGTTCTCCTTCTCCCTCTTCTTTTCTTCCAGTTTTCTACCCACCTCCTCCATCTCATTTTATGAGGACCTTCCAAATTTCCACCTGCTAAGCCAAGACCTTTTCAAAATTCTCCAAAAAGATCATAAAATACCATGTCTTATGAGTTTTCTAGTAATAGTATACTGTTTTGAGGATTGCTCATAGGAAATCTTTATCTTTTGGTAGAGCCTTTTACAAAATTCACTTCTGGGAGAAAGTACTCTCTAAACCTTAAAGTGGCCTGCAAACTTCATCTCTCTGCGGATTTATGATCATTAGAATCCATTCGATTTTTGGAAAAGGGCAGCTAGGTGGAGCAGTGGATAGAGCACTGGGCTTGGGATCAGGAAGATTTATCTTCATGAATTCAAATCTGGCCTCAGACACTTACTAGCTCTGTGAACCTGGGCAAGTCACTTAACCCTGTTTGCCTCAGTTTCCTCATTATAAAATTAGCTAGAAAAGGAAATGGCAAACCAGTGTAGTATCTTTGCCAAGAAAACCCCAAGTGGGGTCACGAAGAGTCAGATATAACTGAAATGACTGAAAGACAACTACAACAACAGATTATTTCAGAGGATATTAATAGATTTAGAACTAGAAGACAGTTTAGAGGTTGTCTAGTTCAACCACCTAACTTTACAGCTGAGGAAACTGAAGTCCTGAGATGTTAAATTACTTATATGAAGCCCTATTGATAGTAAGAAACAGTCTGCATTCAACATCAATTTTTCTGATTCCAAATGTAGCACTTTCCCAGATATACCACATTGCATCATTGGTGACGTTGATATTTTTTTAAGAGGAGTAACTTTTAATGTCTTTTCTTGGTTCCTTATTGGTAAATTTAAATATATGTGTTTGTGTGTGTATATGCACATATATATGTATATATATATGTATATATGTGTGTCTATCTATCTATCTATCTATCTCCCAGGGTTGCTATGAAGATCAAATGAGATAGTGTTTGTAAAGCACTTAGCACAGTGCCCGGCACATAGTAGGTGCTTAGAAATGTATATTTCTTCCCTGTGATGAGGGTTTGTTACCAGAATCTATGTTCTGTTTAGCACTTAGCATGTTTTTGGTACTCCACATTATTATTAATGAAAGAACCTTAGACTTAGAGCTATAAGACCTGGGTTCAAGTCCTGACTGTGCTACTTCATTCACTCTTGGAAGTTGAGCAAATGACTTCCACTTCCTATACTGATTTCTTCATGTGTAAAATGAGGGCAATCAGTTCTTTGCTGTTGCAAGAGGGTAAGATGATCCTGTACGTGGCATTCTGATGATGTTACATTAGAGCATGTGAAGCCACAGGAGAGAGGAGAGATAAGGGGACAGATCACACTCTTTCTGCAATTATTCCTTTGTAATTCCCTACTTCTTATGTTCTAAAATATTAAGACCATTGGAAAATCTATGAGCGATGTTATTTTGTTTTCCTTGCCTGTAGGGGTGGGAGTAAAGTGGAGAACTGAAAGAAATAAGAAGTAGGAACTGATCACTGATGAATATCTCCTTTGTAAACCAGTTTGATAAGGTAGAAAGAATACTAGACTTGGAATTAGACAACCTTGATTTCTTGTTGTTGTTCAGTAGTTTTCACTCATGGCTGATTCTTCGTGACCTCATTTGAGGTTTTCTTGGCAAAGATACCAGAGTGGTTTGCCATTTCCTTCTCCAGCTCATTTCAAACATGAGAAAACTGAGGTAAACAGCGTTAAGCGACTTGCTCAGGGTCACTCAGCTAGTAAGTGTCTAAGGCCAGATTTTGAACTTGGAAAGATGAGTCTTCTTGACTCCATGTTTGGAACTTTATCCGCTGCACCACCTAGTTGCCCCTAGATTGTTATTACCAATGAGAATTCGAGAAAGTTCATAACGTCTGGGGGCCCAGGTTTTTTCATCTGTAAAATAAGGAAGTTGCACTAGGTGACCTCTGAGGTTCCTCCCATTTCTGAAGTGATGATTCAATGAACCCACAATTTCCTCCTTTGGTGATGCAAATGTTCCAGTAATCACAGAGACTGTGTTACATGTGTATTTCTCCCAGGGCTAACTGGTAATTACATGGGTATTAAATGAAGGTTGGCCTTCATGATAGAGGGAAAAGTGAAAGGGATGAAATAATACTTCTCTAATATGTATTTTGTTGTGGAGGAAAAAAAAGGGAAGAAATTATTTAAAAGGAAAAAAAGAATCCTAGGATTCAGAGAGGAATGTAAGTCTATGTCATAAGGTTAGTAGTTAGAAAACTGCAGCAAAAAGAAGAAAAAGGAGGACCACTGAATCATTGGGATATGGGTTGGGACTGAGGCCCTTCCCATCAAGGGTAAAGTTTGATGCTCTAAGGAGCAAATGGCTTCCTCTGTGTTATACACTGATGATGATGGTACCAGCTCACACCTTTGTGTGGGACATTTAGGACTGGCCACAAGAAGAAAAGTTGGGAGAGCTGGTAACTCGTTACCGAAGAGGTGGCCATTTGTCGGCCCAATACGGATAGGGTGCTATCTTTTCCTGGTTGTTCATCTTTGTCCTGACAGAGAAGCTTCTAAGATTAGTCTTACTTTATGACGAATACCTAGCTCCTGTGAGTCATGTATGGATAAATGTTCTTATCTGGAAGGTACAAGGCATTAAGGATTATGAAGCTAGAATTGGAATCTAGGAATTATGATATGCTGGGCAGAAAACTAGGTGGCACAGTGGATGGAGTTCTAGGCCCAGAGTCAGGAAGAACTGAGTCCAAATCCAGCCTCAGACACTTACAAGCTGTGTGACTTTGGGCAAGTTACTTCAACCCTGTTTGCCTCAGTTTCCTCATCTGTAAAATGAGCCAGAGAAGGAAATGGCAAACTATTCCAGTATCTTGCCAAGAAAATCTCAAATGGAGTCACAGAGTCAGACATGACTGAAAATGACTAAATAACAATAATATCTAGAAAGAAGGATTGTAATACTCTAAGTGATTAGAAATGGCAGAGAATAGAAGGAAACAAATGAGAATGAAACATCTAGATCCTAGATTCTAGGATGACTGATGTTACAAATCTCAGTAGCTAGGAAAGTGGAGGCATTATTCATGAGTTGTTGCATTACCAGGCATAGCATCATAAAGAACGTAGACACTGGGAGAATATACTCCTAAGACTTCAGAGAAAGAATGAATGAGTATGATATAGTAGTCTAAGATGTTATAGGAAAATTTGGTTCAAGAGAGATAGTAATTCATCGGGAATGAAATTCTGACAATACAAACAATATATGTCAATATACAAATACGTCAAGTTTGGGCAGCATCCAAGACAAATTGGAAATACTAATTCAAAGAGATAAATTTGACCTTCTAGGTATTACTGAGACATAGTGGAATGAGGTAAGGAGTTTGGGGGCAGGAATAACATTGTATATTTGGACAGCTAGGTGATGCAGTGGATAGAGTGGTAGGCCTGGAGTCAGGAAGACCTGAGTTCAAAATCTGGCCTCAGACACTCACTAGCTGTGTGATCTTGGACAAATCACTTAACCTCTGTCTGCCTTAATTTCCTCATCTCTAAGACAGAGATAATAAGGGGGGCAGGTAGGTGGCACAGTAGATAGAGCACCGTCCCTGAAGTCAGGAGGACCTGAGTTCAAATCTGACCTCAGACCAAACACTTGACACTTACTAACTGTGCGACCCTTGGCAAGTCACTTAACCCCAATTACCTAAAAGCAAAAAAGAAAAAAAAAGATAGGGATAATAATGGCTCTTACCTCCCAGGGTTGTTATGAGGATCACATTAGATAATGTTTGTAAAGCACAGTGTTTGGCACAAAGTAGGTGCTATATAAATGTTAAATTATTAGTAGTATATTTATGTAAAGAAATCCAGGAACAGAAGAAGGAAGCATAGTGGAGTGATTTGAGTGAAAGTCAATTGTGGCAGAAATAGAAGTGATTTTGTCATTTGATTATACAATAAACCACTTGTTCAGAAAGAAGAAACAGATGGATTCAGGGAATAGATTGAAAGCCTTACACATGCTTTGCTAGTGCAACCTATATTTTAGGTGGGCTACAGTAGTAAAAGGGAACTTCAATTATTTAGATGTTTGCTAGACTTCTGTCTTTGCCAGAAGTGGAGCAGCTTGACTTGCCTTAATGATAATTTCATCCCTCGATAGATAAAGAACCAAGGGGAAATTTTACTCTGCATCTAATTTTCACTGATTCAGATAGACATTAATCATTGGGGTGGAAATAATGGCAACCTTCGATGGAAATGACAATTCCTTCTCAGAGTTCGTGATAAGAGTATGGGAAGTCAAGCTTAGTTTGAAATATACCTTAGATTTTTGGAAGCATAGATTTCAAAGGATTCACAAAAAGGATATAGGTAATATTCCATGGACTAAATCAGGGGTATGGAACCAGCAGCCTTGAGGCCACATGTGGCCCTCTAGGTCTTCAAGTCAGCCCTTCGACTGAATCCAAACTTCACAGACCAGATCCCCTCAATAAAAGTATTTGTTCTGTACAACTTGGACTCAGTCAAAAGGCTGCACCCAAGGACCTAGAAGGCCGCAGGTTCCCCAATTTAGTCACTAAATTCTACAAGTGAAGTCAACCCAGGAAGGATAGAAAACTCTAAAGAGAGAAAATCTGAAGACTCAGAGGGAAACAATCTCTATAAGATGAAAAAACAGAAGTTGCCTGAAGAGCAACATGGAGGCAAGGAGAACCCACCAATGAACTTAGATGTTTCAAAGATGCTCACAGAAGAAGCAAGGCAGAGAACAAGATGAATACAAAAGCATGGCTTAGTCCTGCAAGAATTAGAACTACTAAAGCTCAGAAGGAGCTTAGTCTGGTGAGAAAATCCAAGTTATAACAAGATTTTTTTTTTTGTTTTTGTCTAGGCAGTAGGGTTAAGTGACTCACCCGGGGTCACACAGCTAGTAAGTGTTATGTGTCTGAGGCTGGATTTGAACTCAGGTCCTCCTGAATCCAGGGTCAGTACTCTATCCACAGCGCCACCTAGCTGCCCTTATAACAAGATTTTTTACAGCTTTATTGGAGAAAAGAAGATGATGAAAGAAGGGATAGAAAGAAAAAGAGAGAGTTGTGTAAAAAGGGCAGCATACCTTCCAGGGCACTTAACAATGCCTTCAGATTTTAAAAACACAGCTACATAAGGTAAGAGCAAGGGAAAGTTACTGAGGGAGAATATAAAAGAATGGCAGAGTCTTGTAAAAATGTCAGGACCGTTGAAGGCCAGAATGAGCTACGGCTTATATTGAGCATTAGCATTCCACAGCAAAAAGAGAGGGATAAGATCACTTCTTTGGTTACATAAAGCAATGATAATGGATGACAGAAGGCAGGATGACTCAATGCTCATTTCGCATGTTTTCTCTACCAAGCAGAATCATTCTCAGATCGTAAAACAGAACAAAAATGGTTAATAGGAACTGACATTCAAGATAAGTGAGGAGACAGTAAGAGAACACTTATCTGTTCTCAATGAGTTTAAGTCACCAGGCCTGATTAAAAAACGTTCTAGGGTGCCAATGAATTTGCTAAATGATTGCAACTGTTGGAAATCTTTGGAAAGTCGTGGAAAATGGGAAAAGTGTCATCCAGCTGCAAATGGGCATGTTCAGTTCCAATTTTCAAAAACAGGAAGAAAGTGGATTCTTTCATACCCATCCTGGAAAGCTCAACTTTTGTTCCTGGCAGAATCCTAAAACCTCATTCTCAAAATGATGATTTGTGAGCAATTGGAAAGGGACACAGTGATTGCTATGAGTACCGTGGGGTCATCCAGAGTAGTTACATCAGGGAAAGTGAATTTCCTTTGGTAGAACAGGGGAATGCTGGAAATGTAGTTTGCTTAGATTTCAGTCAAGCATTTTACAGGATCTTTCATGGCAAGCATCCTTATGGATGATGTAGAGCAATATTGACAAATATGACAATAGGTTAAGCACTGATTGAACCAATTGGCTCAGAGCATTGTTGATTAATAATTGATCAATATTAGCTTGGATAGATGTCAAGAGAAGAGCCATAGCGTGCTTTCCTTGCTCATCATGATAACAATAGCTAGTGTTTATATAGCTCCTGTCCTTGTGTTACAGATGAAGAAACCAAATAGAAAGCAAATAGAGGTTTAATGACTTGCCTAGGGTCACACATCTAGCAAGTGTTTGAAGTCTGAGGCTGGATTATCAACTCAGGTCTTCCTGACTCTAGGTCTAGCCATCTATCCACTGCACCATTTGTTTAACATAGGCACCAGAGAAGGATGGGAGCTTTGAACTCAGGTAGTTCTGCTACATTTGTAGACAAATAAAGTGAAGCTTGGACAGCTAGGTGGCGTAGTGGATAGAGTGCCAGGCTTGGAGTCAGGAAGACCTGAGTTCAAATCCAGCCTCAGCCACTTACTAACTGTGTGAGCCTGGGGAAGTCATTTAACCCGGTTTGCTTCAGTTTCCTCATCTGTAAAATAAGCTGGAGAAGGAATTGGCAAACCACTTCAATATCTTTGCCAAGAAAATTCCAAATCGGGTCACAAAAAAATCGGACATGACTGAAAACAACTGAACAACAATATCAAAAGTGAAGATGGAGAAATCACTTCTTTTCCACACAACTATTTGTAGCAGAGGCAGAAATAAAACCTAGATCATTCTAAATTGAGCAATCATTTCACCACAACTCACTGCCTTAGTAAAGATCTTTATCAACGATTTAGCAAAAGGTACGAATGCCATGCTGATCTGATTCTGAGGAAGACACACACCTTAGAGCTTTAGTTAAACGTGGGAGGTGATAGAAGTGAGAGCCAAA
The DNA here is from genome assembly GCF_900497805.2 of Vombatus ursinus. NCBI lineage: Eukaryota > Metazoa > Chordata > Mammalia > Diprotodontia > Vombatidae > Vombatus > Vombatus ursinus. Next base: position 14,096,317 of record NW_020948840.1, read on the forward strand.
GAGATCTTGACAGACTGGAACATTGGGACAAATTTAATCAGATGAAATTTGGCAGTGACAAATGCAAAGGCCTACATTTGGATTAAAAAATAATTACTATCTATATAAGTACAAAATAGGTGGTGTGTGGCTAGACCATGGCTCATGTGAAAATTATACCTCACAGAGTTAGAGGACTCCAAACTCACTGAGTCCATGGTGAGGGTTAGGGTTTGGGTAGCAGATAGATATGGCATAGCAGATAGAAGGCTGGACAGGGAGCCAAAAAAACTGAGCTCAAATCTTACCACAGGCACTTAGGATCATAGATTTAAAGCTATAAGGAATATTACAAGTTATATAACTGTGTTCAATTCAGTCTCTCATTTTACAAAAGAGGACCTGAGACTGAGATAGGTTAAGTGACTTATCCCAGGTCACATAGATAATAAGGAAAAGAGGTGGGATTTGAAAACAATAACCAAGTGAATTAAGAATAGCTAGCATTTATAGAGTGCTTTAAGGTCTGCAAAGCACTTTTACAAATATTACCTCATTTGATCTTCACAACAACCCTATGAGGTAGGAGCTAGTATTAATTAGATTGCTTAGATGAAAGAAAACCAAGGCTAAGGGACTCACACAGGGTCACTTTGAAACAGATAGAGATTAAGTGACAATAGCCCAGAAGTATCTGAAACAGGCTTCTAATTCATTTCTTCATAATTCTAAGTCTAAATTTCTATCCATTGTAGCACAAAGCTACCCTGAATTTCATATACGTGCATATGTACATACACACATATATGCATATATGTATGCATACACATATGTGTGTGCACATATATATCTATATGTAGATAGATAGATATACGATGACCCTGATGATGCATACTCCTGATAATGATGTTTCCATTTGCTTGAGAGAATAGTTCTCCTGTAGCTGGTGGCTGATATAGCTACCCTCAGCCCAGGTCTTCTTTAATAACTTTTGGGATAAGCAAATAAGGGTCACTAGAGGATCTGGAGGTATTCAGCCAGAAGAAGACTTGGGTGTGTGTGTGGTATATGTGTGTGTGTGGGTATATGTGCATGTGTATGGTGGTGGTTTAGTGGATAGTGTACTGGGCCTGGAGTCAGGAGAGACCCGAGTTCAAATCTAGCTACAGACATTTCTTAGCTGTTGTCATTTTATCTTTATTTGTATTAATTTCAATCTGTCATTTATTCTCTATCTGTAATTAGAATTTCTCATTTGTAAAATAAGGATAAAAGTAGCACCTACCTCACCTGTCTATTAAATGAGATACTATTTTTAAAGCTCTTAGCCCAGTGCTGGCACATAGCAGGTGCTCAGTAAATGCTTCTTTCTTTCCCTTTCTCTTCAAATATTTGAAGGGCTGTCCAGCAAGAGAGAAGTTCAACTTGTTTTGTTTGGTACCACTGGAGCAATGAGTGGGAAGTTACTGAGAGTCAGGTTTTGGCACTATTATGAAAGAACTTTTTGACAAGTAGAGCTACTCCCATTCTCCATTAACAGTAGCCTTCCCAGGTTATAAGGGTAGGCCTTAGGGACAGTCAGAAAAATCTGAAGAACAGAAACATTTTTCTCTTCTCTGGCTATAGAAATACCTCTCTGTTTGTGATAAACAGTTGTGAACCCTGTGAAAGTGAGAATCAGACTTACTTAAACCTTTGCAATGCCACAAATATGTGATGAAAAGTTGTTTCTGAGAGTTACCAACAGTAGAATTGCTTAAAAAGGGGTTTCTTCAGAAAGCATTGGCCAATCCAAGGGCACAGGCCCAACACACAGAGAATGAATAGGACATAGCTGAGAGAATCCTCTCCAAAGCATATTATGAATGATGCTAATAAGAAGTTATCTGTTTGGAGTACTTTTAGTTTTTCAAATTATCTCATTTAATTGTTTTATTTGTTTAAACTGATGCTTTTTGTTTTCACACCTGTTATTTTCCTGTTTGCCACACCCACCCTTATTCCAGAGGCCTTCTGACAGCAAAACATAGTTAAGAAAATTTGCTATTAATAATGTGCTACCTTTAATTTAGGGATAGACTAGAAAGTGGAACTATGAATTCATTAGTATAGAGAACTCCCAGTCGAGGAAATCCCTTTTTTCGATACAGATTGGTACCTTCTTTGGAAGTTAGAGGCTTAGACTGTTGCTTAGAGCCCTGATAGGTTAAGAGCCCAGGGTCACACTATGTGTCAGTGGTGTGACTTGAATGAAGGCTCTCCTGGCCCTGGGACCATCTCTCTATCCACTATACTACATTGCCTCTGTATACTTATTAAATTTACTAAAAACTTCTAGAAAAAAAGCAACTGTACCTAAAAGAAGTTCACAATTTCAAAAACAATCATGATTTTTGTTTTGTATATTGAAATATTGATGTTTATTGATAACCGAGTTCACCAGAAAAAGTAGTATTCAAGAAGCAAGCAAACAAACAAAAACAGCGGGCATGTCATCTATGCCTGTCAGCATGTACAATATTCTGTCCTCATAGTCCTTCCCTCTCTCCATCAATTGAGAGGAGGGAACTGTATTCCATCATCTGTTCTCTGAGAATGACTGGTGATTCAATTAATGAGTTCAATTGCCTTTGAGCATTATTTTCACTTACTTATTTTAATCACTGTGTATTTTGGTTTCCTGGTTCTTCGTTATACATCTGTTCATTCAAATCTTCTTGTGTTCCTTTGAACTCTTCCTATTTATTATTTTTTTAAAGCACTGTAATATTCCATTGGGCTGCGAGGTGGCACAGTGGATAGAGTGCTGGGCCTGGGTCAGGAAGACCTGAGTTCAAATTTGACCTCAGACACTTACTAGCTATGTGACCTTGGGCAAGTCACTTAACCTGTTTGCCTCAGTTTCCTCATCTGTAAAATGAACTGGAGAAGGAAATGGCAAACCACTCCAATATCCAAGAAAACCTCAAATGGGGTCATGAAGGATATGACTGAAATGATTGAACAACAAAATATTCCATTGCATTCTCATACTGCATCTCATACATTCCTTTGATGATATAGAATGGTTTTACGTATATGTACATATTTGTGTCTAACAGTAGCCATCTCTAGGGCAGGGGGGGAGAGAGGAGGGGAAAAAAAGGGAATAAAGAAATTTACGTGATAACTTTATTATATGTTTAAAAGAAATAGCAACTTGTACATAATAGATTTGCAGTTTCATGTGCAATTATCTTTTTTATGATACTGTATTATGGAAATAGTTGTTTTATTCCATAAATTAAAAATAAATAAAAATTTTTTAAAAGAGAGGATTTTATATTTTATCTTGCAGACGATAGGGAACCACTTGAGTTTATTCAGCAGGAAGATGACATGACCATACCTGTGATTTAGAAAGATCATTTTGGGGGCAGCTAAGTGGCAAAGTAGATAGAGCACCGGCCTTGGATTCAGGAGGACCTGAGTTCAAATCCTGCCTCAGACACATAACACTTACTAGCTGTGTGACCCTGGGCAAGTCACTTAACCCCAATTGCCTCACAAAAAAAATATTCTGCAATAGAAAGATCACTTTGACATCTGAGTAGAGGACAGATGAGTGGAGAGAGACTTGAGGCAAGGAGACCAACATCAGACTCTTGCACTCTGGGTGTGAGGTGATGAAGGTCCATTCTTCCTCTGCAAAATGCTTATACTCACTACCTACCTCTCAGAGATGTAGTGAAGATCGAATAAGCAACTGTATGTCAAGCCTTCTATAAACCCTAAGATGCTGAAGGATTGTGATCTATTGTTATATTGCTGTTACAATTAATAACATTAGAGGTTGCATACAGCAATTAAATAATGATATAATAAAATAAATAATAATGAGAGATAGTTTTGAAGTGGATAAAGAACTGGCTTCAGGGTCAAGATGATCTGGGTTCAAGTCCAAGTGTTACCCTGGGCAAATCACTTAAACTTTGAGCTCAAAGTGCTCAAAAATTATGCTAGGGGAGCACAAGCTCCAACAGTTTTCTACTTTTCCAAACTGAAAAGATTTCTGTTGCTGGGATTCAGGGTCATGGAGAGATCCTAGGAGTCAAGAAACAACCCAGTTATGTCCCTGCCTACATGACCTTGGCCAGGTCTTCTCCTCTCTCTTTGGACAGAGCACTGGAACTAGAGGCAAGACGACCTAAATTCCACTCCAGTCTCTGACATCTATCAGCTGTGTGACTTTGGGGAAGTCACCTCATTGGTCTGCCTCAATTTCATCACCTATAAAATGGGGATAATAAATAGCATCTTCCTCCCAGGGTTGTTGTGAGGATCAGATGAGAAAATATTTGTAAAGTCCTTTGCAAACTTTAAAGCACCATAAATGCTAGCTGTTATTATCATTAAGATATTATTATTAATTCAATTTAACAAGTATTTATTAAGCACCTACTATTTGCCAAGAGCTCTGCTGAGCTCTAGGTATAAAGACAAAAAGAAACTGCCTTTGCCCTCAAGAAGCTAACACCTTATTCAAGGGAAACAACATGCATACATAAAAATAAACATAGCCTATGTAAAGTCCTTTTGGAGTGGACTGTAGAGTTCAAATATTAATGGCATTTCCTTAAAAATAGGTTTAATAGTAATAATCATACTTCAAGAATAATGCTTCAAGAATGCTTCTGAACCACTATATTATTATTTGGACCATACCAATATATCGTCACCATCTTCAGTCAATCAGTCAATAAGCTTTTAATAATTACTTATTACATACAAACCACTGTGCCAAGTACTATGGATGCAAATATCAAGAATGAAATAATCTAGCTCTCGAAGACTTATATTCTAATGAAGGGGATGGCAGGTTCATGCATAAGTACGCAGAGAATAGATATAAAGAGGATTAATACAAATAAATTCAAACCAGTCAAATATAAGACAGTTTTGGAGGGAGGCCGCTAGCACTTGGGGAGGAGGAGTTCAGGAAAGGCTTAGAATGGGGGGCGGGGTAGGGTTTGAGCTTGAAGTAAGAGGTTTCTATGAGGCAGAGGTGAGGGAGTGCATAATAGGCATGGGGACAGCCAGTCCAAAGGTGCAAAACCCCTGATGTCCTTGCATCAAGGGGATCATGGCTCTGCTGTAAGCATAGGTCGGGGACATCTCTGCTATAAACTTAATTTTAACCGAAGGCTTTGGCTATTATTCTCTGTTCTACCCAGAGATTGACAAAGGTTCACACCATCTAGAGCCAAAACAATAATTAGGATTTATAACACCCGATTGTGTTATCTCTCAGTGTTCTGGAGTGCTTGGAACGGGTCCCTTAGGGACCTAGTCTGGTTGGAGAATGAAAAAAGAAACTAACAGGATCCATTCCCAGCTTCCCCCACAGGAGGGTGCAGGAGGAACAGGAAGTGAAGCTGTGACTGGACTTCCCACCTGGGCTTGAGCTGCTGGATTAGAGTAGAGAATTTCTGCTCCTCTGTGCCCAAAATGACCTCCTGGGCCCCCTGGTTATAAAAACTTGTGCTTTCAAAAAGCAGAATAGCTGCTCCTGGGAGGAAGGGGAATTCCTGGTCACAGGTGATATCTCCAGACTGGGACACATCTTGTCCTTGATCCTCATTTTACAAATGAGGAAACTGAGGCAGAGGTTAAGTAATTTGCCCAGAATCACACAGCTAGTAAGTATCTGCGGATGGATTTGAATTCAGGTCTTCTTGATTCCAGGCCCAGCAGGCTATCTTCTGTGCTGCCTCGCTGCCCCTAGTTTTCTGCTTAGAGACTCTACCAGGCTACCAAGGGCAAGCTTGACTGTGGGCAAGCTACCTGATCTGAAAATGGAAAGATTTTTTTTCCTCCTAGAGCTATTATCGAAAGATTCCTATTTAGCCACTGGACAGAAAGCCCTAGGAAGACATTGGGGAAGCTGCCTGTTTGGAGCCCCCGATGTGACCATTGGGCTGTCTGACTCACCTACCTGAGGCTGTGCCCAGATCCTTGTCACTTCTATGTCCTGCTTCCATGTTGTTTTCTCAGAATGATAGCGACGATAAGCTAGAGAAGATGAACGAGGGCAGGTGACCACAGACTCTAGGAATGATAACAATCAAACGCAGAAAATTACAGACTCCGTGTTGTCAATGATGACTATTATTCTAGTCTGGGAAATAATACCTTAGGTTTCCACAGCATACTGACATTTACAGAATGTTCTCTTCTCAACAGCCCTCCTGTGTGCAAGTGAGTAGGATGTTAACAGTCCATTTTACAGATGAGGAAACTGATGCTTGCAGAGGCAGAGACTTGCCCACGTGTTACAAACCTGTTTAGCACTGGAACAAAAACCCAGATCTTTTGGCTCTAGGGCCTTCATTAGATCATGGATGGAGAACCCAAAGCTTCAGTTCCATTAAGGGGATCTCTTAAGATGGTGTTGTTGCTTTTTACCGTTTGTTATCTCCCTCCAGTTTTCCCATTTGTAAAATGGAGATAATAATAGCACATACTTCCCAAGGTTGTGAGAATCAAATGACTGTAGGTTGGATATATTGGGATGTTGGAAGTAAGAGTGCAAGTAAAGAGTAGAGGGACATGTAGGTTGTGAAAGTGAGCCTAGGTAGCAGGGAGAGATGGTGCTTTTGATAGTAATAAGAAAGATGGGAAGAAGGGAGAGTTTTTGGGGAAAGAAAATGAATTCAGTGTTGGACATAGGGAGTTTGAGATGCTTACAGGACATCCAATTTAAGATGCCCAAAAGGCAGTTGTAGAAATGAAGCTCAAAAGAGAGATCAGGATTGGATATGTAGATTTAGAATTGTCTACATAGAACTAACTCATAACTCAACCCATGGGAGACGATGAGATCACCGAGCAAGACAGTAATAGAGAGAAAAAAGAAGAGACCCTTGAAGGACATCCTCAGTTAAGTGGGTATGACCTGGATGAAGATCCAGCAAAGGAGACAGAGGAGGGGTGATCAGACAGGTAGAAGGAGAACTAGGAGAGAACAGAGTCATGTAAACCTAGAGAGAAGAGAGGATCAAGGAGAAGAGGGTGATTTACAGTGTCAGATGCTACAAGAAGGATGGAGACTGAGGAAAGGCCATTGGATTTGAGAATTAATGGTAACTTTGGAGAAAACAGTTTCTGTTGAATGATGAGGTCAGAAGCCAGATTGCAGAGGGTTTAGAAGCAAGAGTAAAGAGAGGAAATGGAAGCAAATCAATAGAACACGTCCATTGGCTGCATCTGACAATGCATTCCTCATTCCATACCCATAGTCCACCACCTGCCTATGGAAAAGAAGGAGGGAGGCTTCACGGTCAGGTCTCTGAAGCCATGTTTGGTTGCTACATTCAAATGTTGTTTTCCTTGATGTTATTGTGATCATTGTAAAAATTGTTCTTTTGGGCTTTTATGGTGGAGGGGAAATGGGGGAAGGTGAGAGGGAATGAGTGAATCTTATTCTCGTAGGATTTAGCTTAAGGAGGGAATAACATACGCAATTGGGTATGGAAATCTACCTTACCCTACAGGAAAATAAGGGGGGAAGGGGACAAGAGAGCAGGGGGATGATAGAGGGGAGGGCAGATTGGGGGAGGGGGTAATCAGAAGCAAACACTTCTAAGGAGAGACAGGGTCAAAAGAGAGAATAGAATAAATGGAGGGTGGGATAGGATGAAGGAAAATATACTTAGTTTTTCACAACATGACTACTATGGAAGTATTTTGCATGACTACACATGTATAACCTGTATCGAGTTGCTTGCCTTTTCAATGATGGTGCATGGGGAGGGAGGGAGAAAATTTGTAACCCAAAGTTTTAAAAACACATGTTAAGAAAATTGTTTTCACATGCAACTGGGAAATAAGAAATACAGGAAATGGGGTATTGACATATATCCTGCCCTACAGGAAAATAGAAGGGGTAGGGGATAAGTAAAGGTGGAGAGAGATAGAAGGGAGGGCATATTAGAGGAAGGGGTATACAGAATGCATGCCATCTTGGGGTGGGGGAGGGATGAGATGGGGAGAAAATTTGGAACTCAAAATCTTGAGGAAGTGAATGTTGAAAACTAAAAATAAATAAATTTTTAAAAAATTGTTCTTTTGGTCTGCATAAATGCCTCCAAGTTTTCCTAAGTTTTCCCAAATTCTTCATATTTGAAATTGCTTGTGGTTCATATATAAACAAGTGAGAGGGGGTGTAGAATAGTGGATGCAGCACTTCACTTGGGGTTAGGAAGACCCAAGCTTGAACACCACCTTAGACATTTAGCAACTGTGTGACCTTAAGCAAGTAACTTAACCTCTCTGTGTCTCAGTTTCCTCATCTGTAAAAGGAAGAGGTTGGACCAAGTGGCCTTTAAAGAGTCCTTCTAGCTCTAAACCTATGATCTAACATATCACAAATTATTCAGCTACTCCTCAATTGATGGGTACCCCCTTTGTTCTTAATAACCACAAAAAAAAGATGCTTAATTTTTTTTTTTATTTATGTGGGATCTTTTCTTTGATCTTTGACCTCCTTGGGGTATATACCTGACAGTTGTGGCCCTGGGTCAAAAGGTATTTACAACTTAGTCACTTTTGTACTATAATTCCTAATTATTTTCCAGAATGGCTAGGTTATTTCACAACTCTTCCAATAGTACATTAGCGAACTTGTCTTCCCATGTGAAAGGTGGTTGTTAAGAGGTTATCTGACATTGTGGAGACAGGACTGGGCTTGAAGTTGTAAGATCTGGGTCAAAATCCAACTTCAGGAACTTACTCCCTGTGTGACCATGGGCAATGACTTAAGCTCTCTGAGCTTCAGTCCCCTCATCTATAAAATGCAGATAAAAATACTGTACCTGACACATGGTTGCCACTGCCTGACATCACATTTTTGTTACACTGCATGAAACAAAAGAAACCCTCAAATTGCCCTTCTCATATATTTATACACAATAAACCTGGCAGAAGGCAGTTCAGGTTTCATTGTTTCAAAAATTATTTATTTATTTACTTTTAATTTTCAACATTCACTTTTATAAGATTTTGAGTTTTACATTTTCTCCCCTCCTTCCCCTCTCCCCTCCTCAAGACAGTGTGTAATCTGATATAGGCCATACACGTATAATCATATTAAACATATTTCCACATTAGTCATATTGTAAAGAAGAATTAGAACCAAAGGAAAAAACCACAAGAAAGAAAAAATTTTAAAAAATGAAAAAATAGTATGCTTTGATTTGCATTTGGACTCCATAGTTCTTTCTCTGGATGTGGATAGTATTTTCCATCATGAGTCTTTTGGAATTGTCTTAGATCTTTGCATTGCTGAGAAGGGCTAAGTCTATCAGAGTTGGTCATCGCACAACGTGGCTGTTACTGTGTACAATGTTCACCTGGTTCTGCTCACTTCACCCAGCATCAGTCCATACAAGTCTTTCCAGGTTTTTCTGAAGTCAGCCTGTTCATCATTTCTTATAGCACAACAGTATTCCATCACATTCATGTACCACAACTTGCTCAACCATTCCCCAGTTGATGGGCATCCCTTCAATTTCCAATTTTTTGCCATCACAAAAAGAGCTGCTATAAATATTTTTGTACATGTGGGTCCTTTTCCCATTTTTATGATCTCTTTGGGTTACAGATCAGGTTTCATTTAAAAAAATACACAAAGGGGCAGCTCAGTGGCACAGTGGATAGAGCACCGGCCCTGGATTCAGGAGGACCAGAGTTCAAATCCTCCTCAGACACATAACACTTACTAACTGTGTGACCCTGGGCAAGTCATTTAATCCCATTGCCTAGCCCAAAAATAAATAAATATGCAAGAATTTTTTCAAAAGCCCACCACCCCAAAAGTGTATTTAATTCACCTCCCGCATAATATACATGTGAGTTGATCTGACATGTATTTTCCCCTCTTCATCTCCTAACCACTGCCCCTCAGTGTCCTCAGAAATGGTTGAATTATATCCCACAAATTAGCAATGTGTATTTTTCTAGGACACTGCTCTTCACAAATGAATTTACTCCATGTGGTATAAAGTGCCTCTCTAGGCCCTCCTTTGTAGTCAATTCCCTTTGGGGGGAAAAGTAAAAATAAAGTAATAAAAAATGAAAAAGAAGTTAAGAAAGAATTTTTCAAACTTTATGTGCTATACTTTGTAACTAAAGAGTGATCATACTTAGTAAGTGCATAATAATCATCTATTGAATTCAATTATAATACAGGAATGTCATTAAATTAGATTTGCTTGGCCCCATGAGAGTAACATTAGAAGAACTACATACTAGTTGGAGAGGGGCAGATTTAAGCTTGGTGGAGACCATAGATCATAGACTTAGGGTCATCTGGTCCAACCTCCTCATTTTACAGGTCAGGAAACTGAGTCCTAGTCATATAAGTAGAAGTGGCAGAGATCCCTTTCAGTGTTTAACATTCTATGATCCTGTGACATTTTTGGTCTTCATGTAGGTTAGAACACTTTACAAGTTGCCCTCTCCTTACTTAAAACCAACATGAGGGACAAGCCTAGAACACTTAATTCTATTTTCAGGACCATAAATCTATTTGTATTCAATAGTTTGCTAGTTCCTTAATACATATGGACTGAATTGAATAGAGAGATTGGGCATCTGGGCAAAATATTCTATAATTCAAATTATAATAGCCAAATCTTATATAATGTATTTTTAAAGCAATTTCCTAAATCTTTTTTTGGTCCAGTTTTTTATAAGTTCTTTTCTAGTTCTAAGGAATACATTTATGCAGCAAAGTGATCAAATACATTATCAGTCCTTAGTCCTCTATGGACTTATTTTTTTAAAATTAAACATACTTTAAAAATAAAATATGCTTAATTAAAAAATGTTTTATTGGTCTGCCTTCTTTTCTTTCTTTCTTTCTTTCTTTTTTTCTTTCTTTCTTTTTTCTTTCTTTCTTTCTTTCTTTCTTTCTTTCTTTCTTTCTTTCTTTCTTTCTTTCTTTCTTCTTTTCTCACTTCCCAGTTACAGCTTCCTATTCTAGGGGTGGAGAACCTGAGACTTCGAGGCCACATGTGGACTTCTAGGTCCTTGGGTGCAGCCTTTTGACTAAATCCAAGTTTTACAGAACAAATCATTTTATTAAGGGGATTTGCTGTATGTACTCCCTCTACCTTTGACAATAGAACTTTCCCTTGTAACTTTATAAACAACACAAATGAATGTGTGGGCCATGCATGAAAATGTATGCTCTGTTCATCACTAATAGCCCACTTTTTTTTTAAATTTGCCAAGACTAGGTTTTATTATCAATCAGTCCTCTGAAGTTATGATTAGACACTATGTTGATAAGAACTTTTGAATCTTTTAATGTTGTTTTCCTTCACATCACTGTGGTCATTATAGAAGTTATTCTGTCTGTGTTTGCTTCCCCAGAATGAAGATTCTGGTCACCCTCAGGTGCAGTTCACTGTAGCCCACAAGGATCTGAAACACAGGACAAGGAGGAGATGTTTGGGGAAGTAGCCTGAGGTAATTTGTACAACCCCACCTTGTTTCCCAGGGAGAAGAGGATTGCAATAATTGGGAAGACAGTGAGTGCCCACCTCCACTACCACCTCCAAGCAGGAAATATCAATGCAGGCAAAAGATATTTCACCTGAGCCCCGGGTTAGAGAGGACAGAAACTATAACCAACACCCCTGAGCCAACAGGAAATTGGCTAGAAAGTCATGCTTATATAGGCAAAGGAGAATGGTTCCTCCAGCCCTTAGGAGATATCTTTGGTGTGTTGCCTGTGGCACTGGCAATCAACTTATAATGAAGACACCTGTATCTAGAGAGGATTTTCTTTCTTTTTTTTAATTGTAAATGTATTTTGGCAAGACAAAGATGTCTAGTGTCTTCTGCTTGAAGCTAAGGAGAATTATATTGGGAGAAGCTATAAGGGATTAGAATATAATGGAGAACAATCCAACCAAGACTTGCTAGGGCTGGGAAAACTGCACAGAGAGAGACAGCTGGAAAGGAAGGGAGGTTAGTAACTGTGCTGAGAGAGTCTAGAGTTTTGCTGAATCTAATCAGAGAAAATTTATTAGGGATAAATATAAAGTCATATACTTGGATTCAAGAGATCAATTTCATAAGTTCAGGATTAGGGAGATATGGTTAGAATATAGTTTCTCTGAAAAATGTTTGAGGATTTTAGTGGACTTCAGGATAAATATGAATCAAAAGTCAAAGGACTGAGGTTAAATTTCCATTTTGTCTGCTTACTACCTGTACGACTCAGGCAAGTCATATGAACTCCCTGGGCCTCAGTTTCTTATCTGTAAAATAGGTTGGACGAGATGACCTCAGAGGTCTTTTCCATCTCTAAATCTTTGAACCTAAGAACAGTCAAAAAGAGCTAATGGGATCTTGGACTGTATTAAGATTAAGATAGCTTCTAGGAATAAAGAGGTGATAAATCTAGTGTACTCTGGCCTCATCAGTCTCATCTGTGTGCCAGAAGACATATTGTGCACTTTAGAAGGTACGTTGATAAGTTGGAAAATGTCCAGAGAAGGGCAACGAGGGTGGTGAAGGGCCTCCTGTCTGTGCCATATGAATATGGATAGAAAGAAGCAGAGATAGTCAGTGTGTCTTCTGCTAGGAGATAGCTAGGTGGTACAATGGATAGAGCACTGAGCCTACAGTCATAATAGGCCTGAGTTCAAATCTAGCCTTAGATACTTTCTAGCTGTTTGACCCTGGGCAAGTCATTTAACCACTCTCTGCCTCAGTTTTCTCAACTATAAAACATGAATAATAACCGTATCTACTCTTACAGTTGTAAATATTAAATAAAATAATATTTGTAAAGCATTTAGTACAGTTATTGACTCATAATAGGCACTCGATAATTGCTTGTTTCCTTTTTTCCTTCCTCTAGGTATCACAATGGAGAACATTTAGGCTTGGGAGCACTTTCTCTACCCCCATGGCTCTGGGAGTGAGAGAGGGCTGAATCCTTTCAGACCATGCCTATCTCTGCTCACTGTGCTTGGCTTCCATTTGGCCACTCCCTGCTCCCCTGACTCCTCCTGTCCCTTTGGGAAGGGGTAGAGAACTTTTTCCTCAGACCCACATGCCACACTCTTCATTTTCCCTTCCTTCCCTCTGGCTAGAGTTAGGGTTGGAGATTTTTACTGAAGCTGAGACTAGATTCCACAATCAATGAACTTTCTTATGTCCACAGGCAATAGGTCCATTTTTATGGAATACTTTCTTTGGTCTTTTGAGGATTTTATAGAGGAATTAACAAAAAAAAATCAGCCTTGCTCACCAAGCCTCCAGTCAAAAATTCTTTAACAATTGATCAGAAGCTGATCTTTTCTCTGAGCAAGGAAGGGAACTTCGTAGCCAATTGTGTTCTGTGGCTTCAGGCACCATGGTCACAACTCTACTTGACTGCAATTAAAGTTTACACAGGGGAATGCTCATTTCTGGGTTAACCACAGATGCTTTTATATGAAGAGAAAGAGAATCAGTTAGGCTATAACAATGGGACAAATCATAACAGATGCCTGTAAACCAAAAAGCAAGTGGAAGGAGAGGGGGAGTTGGAGAAGCTTCTTCACAGTTCCCAAACAGGGGTGGCTGTGTCTCCTAATATTCGTTGTCATCACTGGCAACATTCTTTGTCATCAGGCTGGAGGCTGGGGCAGACTGTCACCACTTCCCACCTTCAATCCTGTTTCAACTGCCATTGCTGTCTCCTTTGCCTTCATGTCCAGCTGCCAGAAGGGATGATGAATCTATTGTCACTACTCAAATGTTGTAATATTGGTAAAAATTCTTTGCAAACCTTAAAGCTATATACATATATGTGTGTGTATATGTATATATGTACATATGTATGTGTATACACGTATTTATGTATTAATGTACATATATACTACAGAGACAGAGAGAGAAATACATATGCATGTATACATACATGTATTTGCATATACATATATTTCTCTGTTTCTGTCTTTCTAGACATGTACATGTATATGTATATATGTATGTGCATCCATAAATACATATGTATGTGTATATATATATATATATATAATATATATGTATATTACTTCTCAATGGAGGTCTTCCAGAAAAGGCTGGATGACTACTTGTTCAGAGATGGTATAGAGGTAATTCATTGCCTCCAATTCTGAGATTCTGGGAAAAGACAATGTTGCACAGGAGACTTTGAATGTGGAGACACAACCTTGGGAGGTCCTCAGAGTACAGGACCATAGTGAAAGTGAAAAATTTATCTGATGTTTATTTTGTATATACACGATGTCTCAAAAGTCTTAATGTAGGGGGGCAGCTAGGTGGCGCAGTGGATAGAGCTCTGGCCTTGGAGTTAGGAGGACCAGAGTTCAAATCTGGCCTTAGACACTTGACACTTACTAGCTGTGTGACCCTGGGCAAGTCACTTAACCCCAATTGCCAAAGAAAAAAAAAAGGATTAATGTAGTTGAAAGCTTAAAACTGAATGAAGACTTTTGGGACAGTGCATTTTGTACATATTTTCGATGTATGTATTGTCTCTCCCAATAGAATATAAGCTCCTTGAGGAAAAGGACTATTTCATTCTTGTCTTTGAGTCCCCAGAACCCAGTTGACCCAAAGTAGAGCTTCATTAATGTTTGGTTGCTTGATTTATTGTTCTAAACTGCACGAGCCTCTGGGATAAGGACTGCTTACTCAATGATCTTCTTATTTTCAGCCCACTTTGATTAGGAATCCTTTTTAAACCTTTTCCTTGACTTGTTATTAAAACAGTTTGTGTTTTTGAATCTTGACAGCTTGAGGTAGAGATTGGAGAATCGGGCTCAAGTTCCTAGATAATCTACTTGGGGACAAAGAGCAGTAGGAGGGAGAACTCTCCCAAAGTGACTGTTGGAACTTCGGTCAGCAAGGAGCCTCTGGCCCGAGGGTTACATAAATGGTCCCGCCATTGGCTGAAGACCTTGCAGATTGCATCAGCATCTCTAGGCTACAGTTCTTTCTTGGAAATGATCTGGGTAAATTTGCCTTTAGCCCACAGCTTTCAATTTCCACTACTTCCTAAGTATTTTGTCTCTTTTAGGTTTCTTTAAAAAACAACAACAAAACCAAACCCAGTAACAACCTTATTTTACTTGTTTCTTGTTTTTACATCACCTTCACTGTTAAATATTTCTGAATATATCCTCTCCTCCTCCCCCATACCCAGAGATCTGGGTCTCACAGCATAGTTTTAAAAAGAAAGAAAGTTCAGAAAAATCAGTCACTAATAAAGTCTTAGCGTATATGCGATATTCCACACCCATACTTCCCACCTTGATCTTTTCTCAACTCTTTTTCTAGGGCCAAGGCTGGTCATTATAATTACAGTGTTGTTTCTTTTCATTGTTTTCCTGATTTTGCTTAACTTTACTCTGAATCAAGTTATAGAAAGCTTCTCATGCTTCTCTGAATTCTTCATTGTTACTGTTTCTTAGGGTGCAGTAATTTGTTTAGCCATTCCCCAATTCATTTGCTTGGTTTCCAGTTCTTTGCTATCACCAAAAGGGCTGCTAGGAATATTTTGGTGGATTTACTCCCTTAACTTTCTTGGTCCCTGTATTTGTTTCACTCCCCGGACTCATAAAAGTTCTATTCCTTATTCCTACATGCCTCTCCCCTTGTTTTTGACCATCATTGCCATTATTGGGGTGCTTGATTCTTACATTTTATTTTTCTCTCTCTTCTATTTTATTTTTGGCTAGGCAATGGGGTTAAGTGACTTGCCCAGGGTCACACAGCTAGGAAGTGTTATGTGTCTGAGGCCAGATTTGAACTCAGGTTCAACTGACTCCAGGGCCAGTGCTCTATCCCGTGCACCACCTAACTGCCCCCTTTCTTTCTCTTCTTACTGCTGCTACTATGCACTCTAGTCTAGACTATATAAGAATCTTTCCTAGGATAGATGGTAATCTGGAGAGTTCCTTGACCAGGGTCTTGCCTCTATGCCTCGTTGTTAGTGTTTAGGTGACCCTGAATTTTCAGGGGCTGTGTTTATAGAATGCAAACTCTGGTTGGCTCTTTCGAGCTAGAGAGACTTTGAGCAGAGGCCTGGTAATAGACTATCATCTGAGGACCAGCGTTCATTGTCTAATTAGAGGAGGTTCATCTCGAATTTGGCTAGAGGGTGGTGAATTTTTCAGGCATAGCAGCTCACAATGCCCATGTCCTAAAGGTGCTACAGAACTGTGATCTGCATTGGTGGAAACAGGATCCATACCAATGAAACGAGATTCTAGAAATATTGAAATAAAAAGGATATGTGCAGAAACAACAAGAATAGGGTTGTATAACATCAGAAGTCTATACACAAGATTCTATACAGATGAGGCACAAGTCTTGATTTGTAACTCAGTTAACCTGTAACCAGAGTTCACTAATTGTAGATGTTAGCCTGAAGGAATCCCCTCATATTACGGATGAAGAAAATGAGGCATGGGTAAAATAAGTGACTCGTTCAAGGTTATGGTTTTAATGAATTATATTGTGAGCTCTTGAAGGGTAGGGGTTGCCTTTTGCGTCTTTTTGTACCCCCCAGAGCTTAGCACAGTGCCTGGCACATAATAGGCTCTTGATAAATGCTTATTGACTGACCAAATATCAGATCTTCCAGACTACAATTACAACATTCTATACATTGCATCATTCTGCCACTTAGAAGTAGTTCTCCAGGCCTAATCCATGATTTTACACGATTTTCCCTAGGCCGTGGCAGCCAGCTTCCTTGTGGCCCCCAAAGGACTGTGCCAATTAATTGCCAAATCTAATAATAGTTAGCATTTATATAGGACATACTATGTGCCAGGCACTGTGCTAAGCACTTTACAAATATTATCTCATTCGATTCTCAAAGCAACCCTGGGAGGTAGGTGCTATTATTATCCCCATTTTATAGTTGAGGAAACTGAGGCAAACTGAGGTTGAGTGATTTGTCCGAGGTCACACAGATAGTAAGTGTCTGAGGCAGGATTTGAACTCGTGTCGTCCTGACTCCAACTCCAAAGCCCTACACTCAGCCGCTGATGGTCTTTTCTCAGTCCTTCTGCTTCTCTCTATTTGCTACATGTGACACTGTTGATCACCCTCTCTTCCTGGATACTCTCTTTTCTGGGTTTTTACAACACCCTTCTCTCCTGATTTTCTTACCTGTCTGACTGCATTTTCTCAGCCACCTTTGCAAGTTCATCATCTAATTCATGTCCCTGAATTGTGGGTATCCTTAAATGTTCTGTCCTGGGCCCTCTTCTTTTTTCTTTACATATACTCTCTTGGTCACCTCATTAAATAAGTGCCCATTACAGACAATGCCATTGTTTCAAACTCTCAGGTTTATAACTTTAGCATTATTCTTCCTCCTCACTCTCCTTCACCCCACATATCTAATTAGTTGCCAAACCTTGTCATTTCTAACTGTACAACATCACTTACATTTGATCCTTTCTCTCTACATGTATGGCCACCATCTTAGTTGAGGCCCTTATCACCTCTCCCCTCTCACCTAGATTATTGCAATGGTTTCTAGTTGGTCTCCCTGCCTCAGGTCTCTCTCCACTCTAATTTATACATTGCTGCCAAAGTGATTTTTCCTGAAGTACAGAACTGACCAAGCTTATCACTCAAAAAACTTTATACCTCAGTAAACCATATCACTCCCCAATAAACTTCAGTGGCTTCCTATTGCCTCTAAGATAAAATGATTTTTTAAAAAAAATTCCTCTTTAGCTTTGAAAACCCTTCATCCTTGCCCCAATCTATTTTTCCATCTTTATTATATGTTATTCCCTTTACCACAAAGTATGGATAAATTGGCCCTCTCTTTGTTCCTCACATGACACTCCATCACTCGCCTCCTTGTATTTTCACTAGCCAAACCCCATGCCTGGAATGCCTTCCCTCCTTGGCTATGTCTTATAGAATTCTCTCTCATCCTTCAAGATGTAACTTTTACATAAAGGCTTTCCCCAATCTTTTCTCTTCCAAACTATTTTGTAGTTAACTATTTTTTTTTATTAAATCTCTGTATTTATTCTCTATCTACTTAGATATGTACTTGTTGTCTCCCTTGTTAAAATGTAAGGTCCTCAAGAATAGGAATTTTTTCATTTTTTGTGCTCGTGTCCTCAATGTCTAGCATAATAGAGAGAATGTGGTAGACCCTTAATAAATGCTTGTTTGATTGATTATTTAAAATCATAAAGTAGTAAGTGACAGAAGCAAGATTTGAAACTGAATCCTCTAATTCCAAATCCAGTGCCCATTCAATATTTTAAGGAGTTGAGTGGGATGTGAAGAAATGGAAAATTAGAGGTAGGTGCAGTGGATACAGTGTTGGGCCTGGAACCAGGAAGACTTATCTTCCTGAGTTCAAATCCAGCCTCAGACACCTACTAGCTGTGTGACCCTGGGAAAGTCACTTAACTCTGCTTGCCTCAGTTTCCTCATCTGTAAAATGAGCTGGAGGAGGAAATGGCAAACCACTCCAGTATCTTTGCCAAGAAAACCCCAAACGGGGTCACAAAGAGTGGGACACAACTGAACAGAAGCAACAACAACATCAAAGAAAGGAAAGAGGTGTATTGTCTTACTTCTTTTCTGGGGCTAAGCATTTTAGTCATTATATTAAGAAAACATTCAGTTTTACATTTTTGTCTTCCCATTTACATTGTTGTAATATATGCAGTGATTGTATATAATATTTTCTTAGGTCTGTTTATTTCCCTTTGTATCAGCTCAGATAAGGCTTCCCATGCTTCTGTGAATCTTTCACATTTATTGTTTCTAAAAATGAAGTCAAATTCAGATACTTATACACACTACAATTGGATTAGCCATTCTTCAATAGATAGGCATTTACACTGTTCTTTGGGAACTATTATTATTATTATTTATATATTATATATTATATATATAGATATTATTTATAGATATATATTATATATCTGTATTATGTATATAGATATAGATATATAGATATATATTATATATATAGATATATTATATCTACTTCTTTGGGAAGTATTACTATTATTATTATTATTTTGAAATATTAAAGTAAGAAGATAGAATCAGGTGTGTATAAATAGATAAATCACTTACTAAGCATACTATGTGCAAGGTGGTGTGCTAAGAACTAGTGATACAAATACAAGTAAAACAAACCTCTACCCTCAAGGAGTTACTCTAATGGGGGAAGATAACACACAAAGAGAAGCAGGAAGAGGGTGGGAGTTGGTTGAGAGAAGGTCTCTGTAGCGGCTATATGGTAAGTGAGAGAAGGCGTCTGGTGAGAAAGTCCAGGTGTCAGACTTGAATCATAGCTGGGGACCTTTCTATAATGATGGTTCCAGAGAGAGAGAACTATGAATCAGAACAGAAAGATCATGGGGTAGAAGTTTTTCCAAGGTGGTAATGATAGAGGAGAGAAGCGGAAGGGTCTAGAGAAAGAATCCAAGTTCAAGTAAAGTAAAGACTAGCTGGAATCGTTCTTAAAATGTGTATATATATATGGATGTATATATGCCAATGCCTATACATATATGTACATGCATATGTATGTATTACACATGTAAACATATTGACACACAATGCATATATGCATGCCATGTGCGTGCATAGATAGTTGTATGTATACATATATTCATTTATAGATGTATATACATATCTACACCTACATATATATAAATACGCACACAAATACACACATACATATATTTACATGATATAATTATTAATGGCATATGAATGATAATTTATTTATATTCCTATATTAATAAGGGATATAGTTGGAAACTTTGGGAAAGAGTAATTTTAAGATTGGGAAGTGATGGGATACAAAGTGGTCACTGTCTTTTTCTTAACTATTGGTCTTCTTACTTCATGTTGCTATGTTCCTAGTTGAGGTGCTGATGTGGACCATGCATAGACAAGAGGCAAATGGTGAAGAGCTTAGCTAACCTGGTAGGTGAGTGTCTCCCTTCAGGGCTCCTCTACCTGTCAGTGGGGTATAATGGAGTGGCACTTCTCCACCCAAGTGGTGGCAGACATGAATGAATCTGGGAAGCTGTCCATTTTCCTGCTGGGTGTGGGACCTGAATTTCTAGCTATTGCTTCTGCTGGTGTCTTTCAGCTGAAGAATGTTAAGCTTGGGCTGCTGCTATAGCAGAGTCATATTGTGGTAACTCTGCTGACCAGGCCATCTTGCTATTTGTTGGTATTAGTAAACTTGCTTCTCTTTTCTCTTTCTGTGAATCGTTTGGGGAAAAGACTTCAGAGCCTGGACCAACACCAGGCTTTATCTTCTTTGAGGTAGGAAAAGAGGTCTAGTTATGGTGCCCAGATTTCTGAGAAACAGATGGTTAATTCGATCAACAAACATTTTTAATCACCTACTATGAGCTAGGCACTGCTCTATATTCTAGTGATAAAAGAAAAAAAATGGAATGCTATCTGCTGTCTAAGAGCTCGTACACTATTTTGGGAGAAAAACATGTAAAAATTAAATATAAAATATATTCAAAATAGATACAAATTATTTCCCATGGGAAGGGCAATAACAACTTGGGAGATCACGACAGATTTTCTGTAGGAGGCAGAGCTTAAGCTGAGCTTTGCAGAAAGCTGGGGATTCCATAAGCTGGAGGTGAGTAGAGCTCACCCTAGGTGTGGGGGGCAGTCTGTGCAAAGGCCTGGAGGCTGGACGTGGAGATAGGGGAAACAGCAAGAAGGTCAGTGTGGGAGGACAGTAGTGTGCAGTATGCCTGGAAAGAGAGGCCGGAGTCAGATTGTGAAACTTTAAAAGTCAAACCAAAGAGCTTTCCTTTTATCCCAGAGATGAAAAGGAGACATTGCAGAAATCTTGAGCAGGGGAATGACCGAGCCAGACCTCACAGTGAAGGTGGAGGACCTCTTGAATACCCTCCACTAACAATCATAATCAATTATCAGGGATCCGATTTCATGTTGGTACCAACTCCTACTTTTTTAGTTTGTTTGTTTTGTTTTTGAGTCCTTTGTTTGTTTGTTTGTTTGTTTGTTTGTTTAAGGAGATGGCAGCTCTTCGTCCCTTGTAAATATAAACTCAGATGTAGAGAAAATTGCTGGGTTAATGCTGAGTTTCTGATCACATGGGATCCTGAACCAGGAAAATGTCCCAGCAACCTGGGAAAGTGTCTAATCCTAGAGGGTGCGGTGCCTTCAATGTTCTTGCTCCTAGCAAAATTTAGTGTCATGAAGTCCAGGAACTTCCAGTAACCAAGTTATTGCCATAGCTGCTTTTAATCCCAGGCTATTTGCCCTGTTGTGCAAGACTTTCAATTGTCTTCCTGTAAAAATTAATCTGGCTTCTCTTCACTTGGGAATCCCTGTTCAGGATATTGTGCTATGGAGGCGAGGTAGGATATGGAGGAATAGGGAAAGAATCTTTCCTTCTTGTTCTCAGTCTTCAGAAGATGTTTCTAAAATTTGCTTTGAGCTGTCATGTCCTTTGGAAGAACTTCCCAGCCCTCTGTGCTAAGGGCCCTATTGTGACCCCAAATATCTTCTGTGTCTGAACATGTTTCTCCCACTCACAAGCTTAGACTCCTCATACTTTTCATATCTGGGAGAATCTTTTTGGTCTAGTCACCACTAAGCCTGAAAAGTAGGTCCTGAAACTACCCCTTAAGCTGGTCTTCTTCCCCTTCTCTCCTTTTCTGTGTAATCTCTTAAACCTTCCATTTGCCTTTGCAATAATTCTGGAGATCTGGGAGCTTTCCCCATAGAACTTCAGATTCTCCCTAGAGTTCTTATAATTCTAGTATTTTATTCACTTCTTCCAGCACTTCCAGAGCCAATATTTTTTTTTTCTGGAGGTTTATTGACCTATGCCTATTTGGTAAATCCTGTAACTTTGAGATTATAACTCTTGGTTCTTTTCTTGAACATTGTAAGGTATTTCTTAACTTACATATCTCCTTATTGCAGTCTTCATACTTTCCTCAAACCATCTCAAATTGTTTTCCTAAAGCCTTCTCACCCAGGTTTCCTTGTCTTGGACATATCAAGCAGGTAAGAAGCGAGAGATGGAAAAGAATTTGGATTCAGAGTCAGAAGATCTGGGTTCCAGATCTAAGTGTGTTACTAACTAGTAGTGTGACCTTAGGCAAGTTATTTAACTTTTCTGGGCCTGTTTCCTTATTAATAAATTAAGAAGATATGATTAAATGATCCCTAAGGTCCATAACAACTCAATAAATTTCTATGACTCTTCAATAATTGTCATATCTAGGACTAGTAAAAATCTCATTCAGCTCAACATCTATGTTTTTCCAAGTGGCCTCTTCATATTTGAAGGATGGTCTTTCATTTTTCTTAATTTGTCTATTAAAATGTAAGCTCTTTGAGGACAGGGACTATTTCACTTGTATCTTTATATCCCTAGCACTTAGTACATTGCCTAGCATATAGTAGGTGCTTAATGCATACTTGGTGATTGAGTCACTGGACTCATATTACTCATTATTCACTGACATCTATACGGATGAGTTCAACACACACTCAGACACTCACTAGCTGTATGACTCTGGGCAAGTCACTTAGCCTCAGTTTACCTTAGTTTCCTCATCTGTAAAACTGATATACTAACAGGGTGGTTGTAAGGGTAGTTGTAAGAATCAAATAATAATTGTAAAGCCCTTAGCACAGTGCCAGGCATATAGTGAACAATATATAAATGATAGGTATTAGTATATTTAGTATAAATGAGGGTGACTATGATCAGGGTTTATTTATTTATTAAATTTCCTCTGGGAGAACAGCAGGGGTGGCTTGAAAGAGCTTCTGTTTCCTTACTTGTAAAATAGGATAATTAGACCAGTAGTATACCCTGTTTGAGGTTGTTAAGATGCTCAAATGAAATACTATATGCAGACCACTTTGTAAATGCTAAAGACATATATATATATATACACATATATGTATATATATGCATATAAGTGTATATGTATATGTATATATATGCATATAAGTATATATGTATATGTATATGCATATATGTGTATATGTATGCATATAAGTCAGTAACCATAACTATGACCATTTAAATTTTTTTAACATTTTTATTTAACGCCTTGAGTTCCAAATTATATCCCTCCTTCCTTCCTTTCCTCCCTCCCTAAGATGGTAAGCAATCATATATCAGTTATACACGTGCAATTATGTAAAACATTTCCATATTAGTCATTTTGTACAAGAAGACTCAAAAGAAAAAAATGAAAGAAGAAAGTGAAAAATAGCATGCTTCAGTCTGTATTCAACCAATATAAATTTTTTTCTCTGGAAGTAGATAGTATGCCTCTTCATTAGTCCTTTGGGATTGTCTTGGGTCATTGCATACCTGAGAATAGCTAAGTCATTCCCGGCTCTTCATCGAGCAATATTGCTGTTACTGTGTACAAAGTTTTCCTGGTTCTGTTAACTTCACTATGGATCAGTTCATTAAGTCTTTCCAGGTTTTTCTGAAATCATTCTGTTTGTCATTTTTTACAGCACAGTAATATTCCATTACAATCATATACCATAGCTTGTTTAGTCAATTCCCAATTGATGGATATCCCTTTGATTTTCAATTTAGCCACCACAAAAAGAGCTGCTATAAATACTTTTGTAAAAATATATCCTTTTCCCTTTTTTGGACGTCTTTGGGATATAGACCTAGCAGTAGTATTGCTGGATCAAAGGGTATGCACAGTTTAATAGCCCTTTGGGCATAATTCCAAATTGCTCTCCAGAATGGTTGGATCAGTTCACAACTCCACCAACAGTGCATTAGTGTCCCAGTTTTCCCACATCCCCTCCAACACTTATCATTTTCCATTTTTGTTATATTAGCCAATCTGGTAGGTGTGAGGTGGTACCTCAGAGTTGTTTTAATTTGTATTTGTCTAATCAATAGTGATTTAGAGCATTTTTAAAAATATGACATAGCTGTGATTTCTTTGAAAACTGTCTGTTCATATCTTTTAACTATTTATCAATTCAGGAATAACTTGTATTTTTATAAATTTGACTCAGATCTCTATAGATTTGAGAATTGAGGCCTTTATCAGAGATACTTGCTGAAAAGATTGTTTCCCTAGTTTTCTGTATAGTTTTGGTTGCTTTGGTTTTGTTTGTGCAAAACCTTTTTAATTTTATATAATCAAAATGATCTATTTTACATTTTGTAATGCTCTCTATACCTTCTTTGGTCCTAAATTCTTCCTTTATCCATAAATCTGACAGACAAACTATTCCATGCTCTCTTAATTTGCTTATGGTATCACCTTTTATGTGTAAATTATGTACCCATTTCGAACCTTATTTTGGTATGTGGAGTAAGGTGTTGACATATATACTCTATGCCAACTTTCTGCCGTACTGTTTTCCAGTTTTCCCAGCAGTTTTTGTCAAATAATGAGTTTTTTGTTCCAAAAGCTTGGATCTTTGGGTTTATCATATGCTAGATTACTATGGTCATTTACCACAATGTAATTTGTACCTAATTTATTCCATTGATCCATGATTCTATTCCTTAACCAGTACCAGGTTTTTTGATTATTACTGCTTTGTAATAGAGTTTGAGACCTGGTACGGCTAGATGACCTTCTTTTGCATTTTTTACAACTATTAGTGTTGAAGGATTCTATGGTGAAACCATGCACATCCCCAAGGTCACTTGCACTGCAGGTTGATCTCAGTACGACAGGCAGAGCTATGACCGAAAGTTTTTGTTCCTGGGGAAAGTACCACAAGCCATCCGTAGGACCAGTAGTGTGAAACACACTTTCAGTTGAATGTGGAGGAGGCAGAGATGCTGGGATATCAGTGTGAAACAAGGGAGTGATGGAGGTAGGGTGAAATGCCTATAAAGGAACAGCATGGAGTGGTGGGGGAGTGTACCACAGACAACTATCTGACAGTTTACTATTTTAGTGAATTATTCTCACTAACTAGGTACTAAACACTGTTGTTTCTACTGATGGTAAAGGAATACAGATAACTATCAGCACTCTCTTGATTCAGCACCCTGGAGAAAAGTCCTGGTTACCCCATGCTAGTTACAGCTGTGGCAATGTATTTTATTTTTATGTAACTTTAATTATTAGTTTACTTTGAAAAAATAAATAAGCATTAATTTTCTTATCCTCTCACCTTTTCCAATTCCACATTGGGGAAAAAAGAAAAAAAACCAAACAAAACCCTTGTAATAAATATGCATAGTCAAGCAAAACAAATTCACTCATTGGCTTTGTCCATATGTGTGTGTGTGTGTGTGTGTGTGTGTGTGTGTGTGTGTGTGTGTGTATCACTCTGAATCCTGAGAACATCACCTCTCTGTCAGGATATTAGTATCATGCTGCATCTTCTGTCCTCTGGAATCATGGCCGGTTATTGCATTGATCAGAGATCTTACGTCTTTCCAAATTGTTTGTCTTTAAACTGCTGTTGCCATCATCTAACAATATACTTTACCAGAATGTCCTTATGGACTGTTTAGAAAGCCAGAGCCCAGCCAAGTCATTGGTTGAGATTCCTTGGAATCATTGGACTCCAAGTTTATCTTCCCTTTGTTCTTTCTGGCTTTCAGTGCCCTCCAAAGTCTGGACACCAGTGGACTCGAAGTATCCCATCCTTGTCTTGCAGTTCTTGGTGCTCTATTCAATGAAAAAACACACATAGAAAGGAAACACACCCTCGTCTCTCAATCCTTGCTTGCTATGAACTGGAATCAGTAAGCAAAGTTGTTCCTGTGGAGAGATTAGCCAGGCAGAGAACATATGCCACAGAGAAAATACCAAATATTTACCAGATACTTTATTTCTCTACTTTCCCCTGAGGTGAAGGGTCAATAAAGTGGATCTAAAGCCTTTTAAATGAAGACTGTTTTTTAAGCCTCTATTTCATCCTCTCTACCTATCATGCTTCTCGGAACAACCCTGTCCCATGCCCAAATACCTGTGAAACATTATACCGGTAACATTATAAACAAATATACAAGATGGTAGAGGTGAGGAGAGGGTGAGATACTAAGGACTGTGACAGATGTTGGAAGACAATGGAGGGTTAAAATTTGTTCCATTCAATCCACCACCCAATCAATAAGCATTAATTAAGCACCTTATTGTTTATATGTGAGTGAATACGAGTGAACCCTAATTGGAATTCAATTATCCTCAATAAGAGAGGGTTTTATGAGTACATGATATAAAAAATGGTCTTTCTCCTTTATTGCTACAGCTTTTGGTCCTTTAATTAGGGACAGGTTAAGTATCAGTAGAAACCTTAGGAAGTTTGAATGAGAGTGACCACACCCCTGAGAGCTACGTTGGGCAAAGTCTCTTAGCCTTTAATTTTTCCATCTGTTAAAGGGAGGTAATAATAACAACTCCCATCCCTACCTCAAAAAAGGGTTGTTGAGAGGATCACATAAAATAATGTTATATATAATGTTAATAATTAATCACACGCTTTCTGTTCCTATTTGATGTTCCTCAACAGTGGATAGAGTAGGTGCCGGTCTGTACTGGAAGCTCCCTACACAGATGAAATAATAAGTTCAGTCCTAATAATAACAATAACAACAGCAATAATGATGGTGACAAGTTATATAATGTGATTTATCTGTGTAGGGAGAGCTCAGTAAGGAAACTTACCCCACCAATGCAGACTGGCACCTACTCTGAGGCTAGTTCTCTATGCCCTATTGGGTATTCCTTCTATACACGTATGTATGTATATGTTACCAGGCTCTCACTCAAGCAGGACAGGGGAAGGGGAGCCCTGTGCTGCTTATGGAAGGAGATGCAACGCCTAACTGGATGAATTTCTCCTTATATGTGATATAAGTAGCATGATGTAGTGGATAGTGAGCTAGCCTTAGAGTCTGGAAGAACTGGGTTCACATTCTGCCTCTGACTTTCTGTCAAGATGCTCCAGTTCTCCATGCCACATGATAAGTTACAGACAGTTGCCAACCTGTATTGGCAAAAGGAACTTCCACACATTTATGGGTCCAGATGAGGGGAGGAAAAAAAGATAGCGTGTCAAAATTCATAGTTGTTGAGGTTTGTTTTGTTTTGGGTTTGGGTTTTTTGCTGTTGTTTTTAAACTGCTAAGGCACCTTCTGAAAAAAATCATTAAAACATTTCACATATATAGGTTTTTATACATATCATTGATCCTCACATTTCTATGAGGTTTTTTTACTGGAATTATTTTTATTATCATCCCTGTTTTGCAGATTAGGCAACAATCCAAGAGAGTTAAATGATTTGCTCAAGATCGTGCAGTCGGTAAATGGTAGAGCTTATTTTTGAGCCCAGGTCTTCAGACTCTGAGGCCTCTCTGTCTGCTACTCCCCTCACTATAGCTCTCAAGTTTCAGGGGAACAACTTGTTTAAAAATGTTGAGATTCTCCTGCAGAATCTCTTTTATTTAACAATAAGTACCTACTCTGTGTCTGAGAACAAAAAGACAAAGAAGGGCTTTAGTTGGCCTTTGACGGAAGTTTGTGTTTCTTCAGGCTAGAAAACACCGGTAAATGTGGGCAGTCAGATACTAGAATCAGCTTCATCTGTCAGGAGGCCTCCCTGGCCCCACCTTCAGTCCTGCCCTGCAATAGCTAAAGTGGTGAGGAAGGATAAAGCAGGGTAGGTGTGGACAGGGGATGAGAAATCCAGCCCTGTCCCAAGGCTGCCCCGGAATCTCTATATGTGGTCTGGTTGGAGCTCCTATGACATGCCAGTGGGT
The DNA here is from genome assembly GCF_900497805.2 of Vombatus ursinus. Classification (NCBI taxonomy): domain Eukaryota; kingdom Metazoa; phylum Chordata; class Mammalia; order Diprotodontia; family Vombatidae; genus Vombatus; species Vombatus ursinus. The sequence continues at coordinate 14,124,121 of NW_020948840.1, forward strand.
CAGGAAATGGCTGTGTAGGATTGGTGGAGATTATGCAAACAGTAGAGGCTCTTGCCAAGAACTTTCAGTGCCTGTTAGTCACGGGCTGATTTAGTTTCATTTTTGAACTAAATTGCATCTGGAGACGAGGTGTTTCTGGTGGTGCACAGCAAAGGCAGCTGTGAGAGGTGGCCCAAGGGTGAGGTGTGGGCAGCACAGGGACCTCAGCCCATGGCCATGGCACCTGATGAATTGGTTTTCTTTGTCAATGGCAAAAAGGTAAGTAAGGGTCTGACCTTTGGCTGTGTGTGTGTGTGTGTGTGTGTGTGTGTGTGTGTGTGTGTACTCGACTGGACTTTTGTTTTTCTCTCCTTGGGTGCTCACAGAACTGGTGCTAAGTTTTTATAAGAAGTCTAAGTTTTTCTGGGCTAAATTGCAGGGAAAACATTCTGGGGACAAGGGAGACTTGGGGACAAGAAAATAAGATAAAGATAGGAAGTTTGTTTGGGAGGAAGGGTAACATTCTAATCAAATCTGCCATACAGACCAAGGTAGTGGAAAAGGCTGTTGTATGGGGACTCAGAGGGCCCTGGTTCAAATCCTGATTCTACCCCTTACTGCTGGTGTGACTTTGGGCAAGTCTCATCACCCCCTGAGGCCTTTTTATCTTTACCTATAAGATGAGGGATTTGAATAAGATAATCTCTAAGGGTCCTTTTAATTCTAAATCCTAAAAGTTCCTAAGAGGTCCAGGACTTCTATCGTGGGTGGCTGAAGAGATTCTTATGTGTGTTTGCATGTGAATGTATATACATGTGTATATATTCATGGATGTATAAAATGAAGGTGGAGCAGAGAAGGATCTTAGGTTGGGTTTGAGAACATTGTCTTTGCTTTCAAAATATCAAAGAAAAGGGAGGACCATTTAGGGTGGAGTTCTAGCCAGCCATTAAACAATGCTTCTTAGCTTATTGCAGGCCTGTTTGGCTTTTTCCCTTTTGGAGAATTACCGTCAACTACAAGCTTCTTGCTATGTGCTCACTTGCAACCAGTCAGAGAATGGGATACACCCACTTCCTCTCCATCTTGGTCTTTTCTTTTTAAGGAAGTGGGGGAAGGACAAGTTTTCTCTCTAGGCCTCCCCTCCATCTTGCTCCAAAGGGAGGGCTTACCTGCCTACAAGTGGCTGCTGCCACCAGGTTCAAAGACTGATTCTTGGGCAGCTTTAGGGACCATGAGCTTCTTGACTGGCAGGAAAAGGAGGGTGGGCTCAAGATCAGAGCTAGGCAGTGACCCAGGAAAACTCAAAAGGATTGGGGCTAGACTGGGAGATCATATAGTTGAAAGACCATGAACCATCTGCCTAAAATCTGTTCTTTTTGGGGGGTGAGGGGTGGAAAGAAAAAAATTAGATTTAGAGCTAGAACGTACCTTAGAAATCATCTAGTCCCACGAGACCCTCATTTTACAGAAGTGACTTGCCCAAGGTCACCCAGCTAGTTAGTGCCAGAGGTGGGAAATGAAACCAATTCCTCTGACTCCAAATCCTCTATTCTTTCTATAACTTAACACTGCCTTTCATAGAGGAGCTATTCCTTATTTTGTTTCACTGAACAGATGGGAACACCTGCCAGAAAATGTTTATATTGTTAAAATAACTCCCTATATACATCTACTTATGTAGATTTAAATACAGGAGTGTTACACATACAAAACCTTTGGGAACAGCCTATGTCTTAGTGTTTATTTGAAAATACTCAATAATTGGAAAGGATTGGATATCACTATCTGTATGATCCTGGGTAAGTCACTTAACCTCTGTCTGCCTTAGTTTCCTCACCTGTAAAATGGGGATAATAATAGCACCTATCTCCCAGGGTTGTTTTTTTTTTACAGCAATAAAATATTTATTATAGTACCTACTGTGTGCTAGAAATACAAAGAAAAGAATGTGATAGTCCTTTTACTTAAGGGCCTTATATCCCTGTAAGAAGAATTACCACATACATATGAAGAATATAAAGAATAATTATAAGTTAAATGCCAAGGTTTAGGAGGGAGGACAAACTTTTGAGATAGAAAGTGGTATTTGTGCTGGATTGAGAAGGAAATGAAGGATTCAAGGAAGGAGGAGGAAGTGGAGTGGGGGCATTCCAAGCAATGACTTCCAATTGCTTGGCTGCCTTTGCTGTTTCCAAGAAAAGAAATGTACTGTCTTGCTAATATATATATATATATAATATATATGTATATATGTATATATGTATTATGTATGTATATGTACACATTTGTGTATATATACACATGTATATATATGCACATGTTTGCAAATGCTAACATATAATGTAATAATGTGTATTATATAATAAATGCACTGTAATATATTAGCTGTAGATACATATATCAAGAAAAGAAACACAGTCTTGCTAAAATATGTGTACATATATAATATATACATATATACATATATAAATGCTAATATATTGTGCAATAATACATTATATAATAAATACATTCTAATATATATAAATGTATATCAAGAAAAGGAATGCATTGTCTTGCAAAATACAAACATAATTATCGATATATCAACATATCCACATATATTTTTATTTTATTATTATTTTTAAATAGTAAAACATCCACAGCAGTCTTGGTTCTAATCACACATGCAAAGGTGAACAACAAGTTCTGCCTCCTAGTTGTGGAGGTGTGTGGAGCTGCCCTGCTATAGCAAATGAAGATGCTTCTCTCAGAGCACATAGTTTGCTGGTTTCCCCCATTCATCCCCAAATGAATAAAGGTTGCAAGTGAGTCTAGACATCACAGAGGTGGAAGGGACCTTTCAGGTCATCTAGTCAGACTCATCCTGGATCAGAAACCACCTGTACAACATTCTAGACAAGAGATTCTCCCAGTTTTGTTTGAAAAGGCCTCCAGTAATGGGAAATTTACTGTAGCCCCTTCTGATTTGGGGCAGTGCTTAATATTTTATTTAACTTTTTCCTTTGCATTGATCCCCAAATCTATCTCTCTGGTACTTCCACTCATTAGGTCCTCCAGCTCTGCTCTCAGATCCAAGTCAAATAAGTCTAGTTTGTCTTTATGATGACTCTTAGGATAATAGATTTAGAGAGGGAAAAACCACCGAGATTCTCTGATCAACCCCCTTGTTTTACAGATGGGGAAACTGAGGCCCAGGGAAGTTAAGTAACTTACCCAAGATTACATAAGTTGTAAATTACAAAGCTGAGATTTGAACCCAAGCCCTCTGACTGACTCCCAATCCAATAGTTTTTCCACTAAACTATGATGCTGCTCAGGTAGCTGGGTATGCAAAGGATACAGTTTGCTAAGCCTGGTGTTAGGAATACCTGAGTTCAAATCCAGTCTTAGACATTTATTAGCAGTGTGACACTGGGCAAATTAATTTAAACTTTGTCTGCCTCAGTTTCCTCGACTATTAAATGGAGATAATAATAACATCTACTTCCCTGAATTGTTGTGAGGATCAAATGAGATATTTGTCAAGCACTTAACACAGTCCCTGCAATAACTTACTAAAATGCTTGCTCACTTCCTTCCCATACTGTCTTCTCCAGGACAGGCAGCTGTCATGCCTTCCCTTGAGTCTTCTCTTTTCTGGGCTATAAACATCCAAAGATTTAATTAATCCTTACATGGACAGTCTCCTTTCCTCTTAAACACCTGGGTTATTCTCCTCTGAGCACCTTTTAGGTTGTCATTGTTAAAATAAGGCACACAGACATGAACACGATATTCCAGGTGTGGTTTGATTAAGGCAATTAATTTAACATTTCTTTAAGTTAAAAATTTTCAAAATTCTGAATGTAACAAGCACTAAATGAGCCGAACATTTCTATATGTGAAATAGAATTACATACAGTTTGGTTTTCCTTTTAAATATGTAATAAGTCAATATGTAACTTTCAAAGCTGTCCTGTTTGTCTTTCCTTTTAGCTTTCCTTCAGTTCTCTTCTGTGCATTTTTAAAAAAAAGAGCTTAATTTTTAAAGTTCTGTACTTGATGAACACCAAAGAAGAAAATGTTTTTATATGGCAAATAGAACAGAAAAGGAGGATATATAAAGCTGTGACTCTATTGCACACAGTTTACCTTTAAAAAAAGGGTATAATAATTTTAACAAGTTGCTTTCAAAGCTGTCCTGCTTGTCTGTTAACAAACATGTCTTAAGAGCTTTCTGTGCCTTCATTCCTCAACTAAAGCCCTACTCTGACACCTCATGGTGGCATGAAGGTTACCCTAGGGACCTGCCCTAGGTTCCTAAGGTCTTTTTTTTAAATAAAGGGACTTCTTGATAGTCTGGTGAAGCCTATGGAAGCTTTTCAGAAGGATGACTTTAAGCATATAGAACAAAATGCATAGGATTACAAAGAAAGCCAATTATATCGAAATAATAATTATCAACATATTAAAAAACAAATTCCTGGAACGCAGGTTAAGAAGCCTTGCCAAAGTTCTCTGAGGCATATGGTATGTCTGGCCGTACAAAACTGGAAATATTTCAAGTGCAGACTTGGTGATAGACAGTCACTTATCATGTTGCCTAGTTAAGTTCACAGAAGTAGCATCATGGGGTTTGCTGCAAGGGGATGAGACTTTTTGAACACAGTGACTTTCAATGACTGTCTGCTAGGTCAGAGTGAGGTTGTGATCTGCTTCTGTGGAGGGGGTATCAACAGTGACAAAATTACAGATCCTGCAATTTCAGGATAAACATGCTTCTAAATAGCCAGTATTTCTCCTCAGTGGAGTTTTAGATCTCTGGGGGAACTCATGGAGCTAGAAATCTTTTCTAAAAGTTATAGTATACTGGGCTCAGGTTGGCTGAGGCTCCCAAAGAGAGAAGATCCAATGACTTGCCCAGGATCATGCAGCTAGTGTCTGAGTGAGAATTTGAACTCAGGTTCATCTTTTACTACTTCACTATCTGAATCTTTATTCTGTGTATAGTACTGTGCTAATTATTGTGGAACCTAGAGAGGCATAAAAGATATAAACAGTTTCCACTCTAGTTGACTACAATACAGATACACAGATCTCTGCAGTAAAAGCAGTATGTGATGGATGCCACAGAGTGGTATGGACAGTGGAGTTTCTTTCAGAGGAGGGAGAGAATATTTCTAGCTGGATAAATTATTCAGGAAAGGTATAAAAGAAGAGTGATAGTTTGAGTTGGGCTTTGAACAATGAGGAGGTGAAGAAGGTGTCTCATGTGGGGGAAACTACATGAATAAACGCATGGAGGTGGGAAAGTAGTCATTGTTCTTGGGGAATGTTGGACCTGTCGTTTTGGAATATAGCTGTCATGTAGGCAAGTAATGGGACATGAGGTTGGAAGAGGTAGACTGTGGATGGATTGTAGAGGGCTTTGAATGTCAGGCTAAGGAATTTGGATTTTAACAGAGTAAAATGGGCATCAATTAAAGGTTTTTGAACAGGGCATGATGATCAAAATGGTGCTTTAGGAAGATTAAGCTGAAAGTGGTGAGTAGGTTGGATAAGAATAGGTAGAGCCCAGATCACTATTTAGGAGGTTGTTAATGTAGGCCAGGAGACAGCTCATAAGGGACTACACATTGGGCTGCCTGAGTTTTAGCCTAGGACAAACCAAGTCATTCTCTCAGCAAGAGATTATTAAGCATCTCTACCACATGCTTTCCACAAAATCCTAGACTTGAAATTCTTTCCCTAAAATCTAGCAAATTTTGGTGTCTGACTGTAACATCTAACTATCAATAAAGCTGTACTTCTCCTGAAGGCCAGAAGCCTGGCTGTCTCCTACAGAGACAGGTTATTCAACTCAAATTATGAAGGAGTTATTTTAGGTGACCTCTGAAGTCGCTCTCAGCTCTAAATCCATGATCTTATAATTGTGCTAGGTTAGCTTCCTTCCCGATGTTGCTATCTGACATCCCTGAAATTTATAGGTGTGGTCTACGAGGGATTTTGACTTTACGCAAAGTAGCAGGTCTGGGGAGGAATAACATAATTTTAAATGCTGCAGAATGTTCAGCACCATGAGCCAATTTGGCATTAAGAATTTAAGGCTGAGAATTCCTTATACTTATTTAATATGTTAATTCTTCTATAACCTTTAGAGATATCCTCCTAGCTTTAGCTTGACTTCTTGTACCCCAACGATCCTTTCAAATTCTTGTTTAATACCTTGAGTCTTTCCCTTACCCCACGTGCCCCACATCCAGGCAAATGCCAAATCTTGTCAATGTCACTGCACATCTCTCACATCAGTCCCCCTCCCTTTCCTCACAGGCCTGCCACCATAGTTCAGCCCTCATCATCTCTCACCTAGACTATTGCAATTGGGTTGGTCTCCCTGCATGGTCTGCAATCTACCCTTCTTCCACACAACTGCCCAAGGGGTGTGATGGTAAATGTTTAACAACAGGTTCTCTGATACACTTGTTTAATCTGGATTATTCATCCCTTTTTTTCATCCCTTTCTTAAGTCTAGGCAATCAAGAAAACAATATATCAAGCCCTGAATTGTAGCTGACATTCTCACACTGAAAATTTAACAATCAGCATGAGCTAGTCTGGCTGGCTCCTGCATACCCCTGACTGCTACCCTTAAAATTTTCCTAAAGGCACAGGTTTAACTAGGTCATCCCCTTGACTAAAAGTTTTCAGAATCCCCATATCCAATAGGCTTAAAATACAGTCTCAGTTTGACATTTAAGATTCTGACTCCCACCTACATTTCTAGCCTAAATTCACACTAATCCATTTTTACAAACTTGGCTTTACAACCAAACTAGACTACTAGCTGCTCCCCCATATTAGTACCCTATCTTGTGCCTTCATGCCCCAGAACAAGATAGACCCCTTGCCTGGAATGCTCTCCTCACGCTGCCCCTCAAAGTCCTTGTCTTCTTTTAAGTTTTCCTTCTGTTTCTGCCTCTACTTTGAAGCCTTCCCTGATTCTCTTTCTCCTCACTCTCTTACTAGTGTTGCTGGTACCCTCACTCACTTTCATTCTCCTCTTAGTTATATGTGCATATTGTATCCTGCCAATTGGTTTTAAGATATGGCCTTTAAGAAAGAAACCTAGCCAGCAAATCCTAAGATATCTAGGTAGGTTTCAGCTTTCAAAATTTACCTTCTTTTGGGTAGATTACCCTCAGGCGAGGTCATGATACCCCATGTGGAGAGAGGAAAGCAGAGGAAAGCAGTTGCTGAGTTGCCCAACTGAAACTGGCCAGTTGGGTCCCCAGTGGGCAGCTCAGAATACTTGCAGGTTGTGGTTTATCCTTTATTTTTGAAGAGGACCATGACATCAGGAAGATGTTGCCATGACTTGCAAATGAATTGGATTTAAGTGAGGGAGGGCTGTGCAAAGTCACCAGCCTCACTTTGTCCTCCAGAGTCACCTGGGTCCAGTGGTCAGATATAGTTCAGGACAACTGGAGATGGCTCACAACGCTGTGGGAGACCTTGGCCTTTTTAAGCCAAGGTCTGGCCAAAAGAGAAACAATTACTATTTACATTCACTTTGAGCCAAAACCCTGAGGGGCTTCCCCTCCCAGTTTGATTTTTTTTTTATTTTGGATTAAAGTGGCCATTCCTTGGCTCACTTCTTAAACAGCCCTAATCACTAAATGGGCATTGCCTCAGTCAAAGTGAGAACTCTGAAAGACCTTAGCTTAAAAGGTCTTCCACAGCATTGTGGGCCATCTCTAGTTGTCCTGAACTGTGTCTGGCCACTGGACCTAGATGACTCTGGAGGACAAAGTAAAGCTGGTGACTTTGTATAGCCCTCCCTCACTTAAATCCAATTCATTTGCAAGTCATGACATCATCTTCTTGATGTCGTGGTCCTCATCAAGAATGAAGGACAAACCACAATCCTGCCAACAGCAAATGGGCTTCTTGGAGGCAAGAGATATTTTATTTTGGCCATTCTATTCCTAGTGGCTAGCACAGTTCCTTACATGCAGTAGGAGATTAATAAATATTGAATTGCTGACTAATTCAAACAAAACATTACATGTCTGAATGCCCAACGTGATATATTTCCCCCTCTTTTATAGGTGGTGGAGAAGAATGCAGATCCAGAGACAACACTGTTGTCTTACCTGAGAAGAAAACGTACCCTTGAAGCTTGAGGAGGAAAAGGCTTAGCCTTTAGACTTCTGAGGGGAGGAAGGATGGGGCAGGGGTGACACCTGAACTCTAGTCCCAGCTGTGCCATTGACTAGCTATGCGACCTTGAGCAAGTCATAACCCTTCTGTTTTTGTCCTATGGAAAATGGCCAGGCATGGTATGGGGTAGAGGATGCTGGGGTCTGAGGAAAGTTAGTTTGGCCTGGATGACCTCTAAAATCCTTTTTAGCTCTAATTGTCCGTGATTCTGTGGATATAAAAGTTTAAATTTTGGGCCTTCAAGCTAATAGATCAGAAAGGGTGCCCCCTTTAGCCTTTGTTCACTTCACAAAGAATACATCTCTAGGGAAGAGAAGGGCCCTTTTTGGTGAACTTTGGTCTAGCAATATGCACATATCCCGACCTATGCTAGTTGAGAATGATGGAAGTGCATTGTTAACCGAAATGGGGGGAGGGAGGCAATGATGGGCCTGTCAGCTGTCTAGATGGGCAGAGCCTGGGAGGACAGGTTGCAGGTTTGGGTCACCCCCAGGGGACAGCCCAAGTGGGGATGCGGAATAATTGGTGTCCTTTGCTCTATTAGAAATGGTATCGAAGAAAGACAGAATAGTAGCAGTTCAATCTTTGTAAACATGTTGTCATCTGCCATCCTGGGGGCTTGCTCTGCCTAGTTTATAGACTTCCTCTAATTGCCATTGATGTGACCCCCCACACATACATAGTATGCCCAGAGGAAATTAAGAGTTGCTGTAAAGATCAAATGAAATAATGATTGTAAGGCACTTAGCACAGTACCTGACACATTTTTGTTCAGTCATTTTAGTGATGTCTGACTCTTTATGACCCTATTTGGGGTTTTTTTTTCCAAGATATTGGAGTTTTTTTGTCATTCCTTCTCCAGCTCATTTTACAAATAAGGAAACTGAGGCAAACATGGTTAAATGACTTGCCCAGGATCACTTACTTAAGTAAGCATCTGAGGCCAGATTTGAACTCATGAAGAGGAGTCTTCCTGAAATAAGGCCCAGCACTCTATCCACTGTGCCACCTAGATGCCCCTGGCACATAGTAAGCTCTCTGTAGAAGTTAGCTATGTAGTTGATGATGATGATGATGATGATGTAAATACAAAATACATCTTTTTTTTTAACCATACCTATGATTACATCAATGTGGAAATCTCCGCATGAAGAGCTCCGTTTATCCATCCAGACCAGCGCCTCCTCTGGAGGAAGGACATTGACAAGTGGGTAGGGAGGTGACTGGGCTAAGCCTTTTGTAGGCTACAACTCAGGGCCTACAGCTATAGGTCATTCAGCCTTCTTTTCAGTCAGTGCCTGGTAGACACACTGTCCTGGGTTTTGACTTGAGGCACAGCTCAAAGATTTCAATGACTACTAAAATCCATTCTGGCACTAAATCTATGATCCTGTGATGATTATTATTAGGACTATCCAAACTTCATGTGGAGAGGGGCTGTAGAACCGCCCACATCTGGTAATGGGTCTGGAGAGATTGCATCAGTGTCCCACAGAACTGGCTGGTGACATTTTCTCTTTAAATTTCCTTCTTTATGAAATAGGGATGGCTCTTTCCCTGATGTATTCCAGAAATAGTGAGTCATCGCTGATTAACAGTGGGAATATTACTCAAGAGCTTTGGCTCTCTCCCTTCCTATATGAGGGAAGGTAGAGCACTTGTATATGTAGTGTCCCAGCCCTGTGACCTAGGTGGGTGACTCCTCAGGTGCCTAATCTGTTCAAGCATGTCCAGGGGCTGAGTAGCAAAAAGGACCCCCTTGCATCGTATTTCTTTTCCTTGACTGTTGCACTCCCAGTGGGGTTAAGCGGGACCAAGCTTGGCTGTGGAGAAGGTGGCTGTGGGGCCTGCACGGTGATGCTGTCCAAGTTTGATCGGCTCCAGAACAAAATTGTGTATCCTTTGCCTATTAGAGTGGCTGCCAGGACTCAAGTATGGTCTCATGTATGTGTGTGTCTATGACAAAAAAGGTCAACAAGGGTGATGAAGGGTCTCAAGACTGTGATAGTACACATGCATGAGGACTGATTGAAGCAACGTGGAATATTTAGCCTGAAAATGAGAATGTGTGAGTGTGTGCATATGTGTGTGCATGTGCGTGTGTGTATTGGGAGTGGGGGCAGACATGACAGCTATCTTCAAAAATTTGAAGGACAGTCATAAAAAAGAGGGGTTAGGGTGAGTCTGGTTGGCCATGAGGATAGAACTAGGAGCCATGGGTGGAAGTTACAAATAAACAGATTTGTTATTGTTTTGTTATTTCAGTCATGTCTGACTCTTTGTGACCCCATCTGGGCTTTTCTTGGCAGACATACCGAAGTGGTCTGTCATTTCCTTCTCTAACTCATTTTATAGAGGCAAGTAGGGTTAAGTGACTTGCTCAGGGTCACACAGCTAGTAAGTGACTGAGGAACTTAAGGAAAAGTTTCCCAATAATTAGAGCTGTCTCAAAGTGAAAGGAGCTGTCTCTGGAGACACTGCATTCCCCCTTACTAGATGGTTGCTGAGGTGCTTTCCAACTCTGAGATTCTGCAATTGTAATAGGCTATTTCAGGGTTACCTCTGATCTTTGGAAGAAAGGAAGGAGGGAAGGAAGAAGGAAGGAAGGAAGGATAGAAGGAAGGAAGGATAGAAAGAAGGGAGGACAGAAGGAAGGGAGGGAAGAAGGGAGGAAAGAAAGAAAGAAAAAAAGAAAGAGAAGGACGAAGGGAAAGGAAGGAGGAGGGGGAAGGAAGAAGGCAAAAGCTGAAGGGACAAGTGAGGGAAACATGGAGAGAGATAGAGGAGAGACTGAGAGAGAGAGGGAGAGAGAGAAAGAGAAAGAAAGAAAGAGATAGGAGGAGGAGAGAGGGGAAGGAGAGACTAAGAAAGGAAGAAGAGGAGGAAGAAAAGGGGAGAGAGAGAGAAAGAGAGAGAAAGAAAGAGAGAGAGAGAGAGAGAGAGAGAGAGAGAGAGAGTATGTGATGTGATGCTATGAAAAGAAGAGGACCTAGGTTCTGTGTTCAAGTCCTACCTCGGACTCTTTATTAATCTGTGTGATCTTGGACAAGTCATATAACGTCCCTGGTCTCAGTTTCCTCATCTGTACAATGAGGGAGTTGCAGTATGCGGCCTTTGAGGTCCTTCCCAGGTCTAGACCTACCATCCTTTACTCGGGTTTCCAGCCACTTTTCCGCCAATGCCTGCCTGGCCCCCATCTGCTCCCTGCATCATGTTGCTGTCACAACTGTGGAAGGAATAGGAAGCACCAAGACCAGGCTGCACCCGGTACAGGTGAGTTGGGCTGGTTCTGAGGCTGGCGAGCCAGAGAAGAGGAGCAGGCTCTTCGGCACCAGCGGGTCTGCAAAGTCACCCCTGGACTCACGACCTGACAGGTTTTCAGAGTTGGAAGGGCAACTCCCGGGTCCTTCAGCCTACCCCATGCCTCTGCGAGGGAAGCGCTCCTTACTGACACCAGGCTTCTACGTGCTTTACAAATGTTGGGTTTTGTATTTAATTCTGCTTTCGGACGTATGTACCACTGGACTGAGTTTATAGAACAGAGAAAATATTCCCTGTCTGCTTCTTGTGGGTAATAGGAGGCTGAAGGAAGTCATGCTTGAGTCCAGTTTTCCCCATGGAACAGATTATTGCAAAATCTTGAGTGTCCCTCATTTTGGTAGGAGGAAGAGGCTAGGAAGTAAAGAAAAGGGAGGAAATCAATTAATCAATCAATATTTCTTAAGTGCCAGTTGTGTCCTGGGTGCTGGGCTAGGCACTGGAAATGATGCCTTTTCTCTCTTCTACTCATGATAGTTATGGGAGGTGAGGCCTCCCATTATGATGACCTTATTTTCTGAACCAAAAATGGGGATACATGGTCTGGCAAAGGATGTTATTTTTGCAAAATCACGTTCATTCATTCAGCCTATGCTGAGCTGGGCAATGGGGTGAGCTACAAAGTTTAGAGAAGCTGCAGGCCTTGTCTTCATGGACTATTAGACAACACAACATGTGGCACACAGTGTGGTGTGGTATTGTGGAAAGCTCAATGCATCTGGAGACAGAGGATGTGAGCTCAGTCCCTGATTCTGCCACTTACTAATAATGTGACCGTGGGCAAGTCCTTTAATCTCTCTGAGCCTCAGTTTCCATATCTGTAAAAATGAGAGATTTGGACACATTAGATGAATTCTAATGTCATTTCCATCTTCAAGTCTATGATCCTAAGTCAATCAAGAAGCATTTACTGAGCATTTATTTTGTGTCAGGCAGTGTGCTAAGCACTAGAAATATAAAGAAAGGCCAGAACAGTACATGCTCTCAAGAAACATACATTCTGATGGAGGATAATTAAGTACACTAAAATATATATATATATATATATACATATGTTATATATACATATATACATACAGTGAATTATATATGTGTGTGTATATATACACATACATATATACAATACACATTTGCACATACATATATATCTAATATTTATCCATCTATCTATGTCTACATCATCTATTTGTCTATCTGTCTATCTATCTATCTGTCTGTCTGTCTGTCTCTATTGGATGAAAGGTGATATGGGAAAGGAAGGTGATAGCAGATGGGGGGGAGCCAGGAAGGCTTCCTACAGAAAATGGGATTTGAGCTAAATCTTGAGGGAATCCAAGGAAACTAAAAGGGAGAAGTGAAGGAACAGAGAAAATAGAAGCAGACAAAAGTTAAATGATTTGTCCAAGATCACACAGCTAGTGTCTGAGGCCAGATCCATCCATCCATCCATCCATCCATCCGTCCGTCCGTCCGTCCGTCCGTCCGTCCGTCCGTCCGTCCGTCCGTCCGTCCGTCTGTCTGTCTATCTATCTATCTATCTATCTATCTATCTATCTATCTATCTATCT
>NW_020948840.1:14137200-14157739 GCF_900497805.2 Vombatus ursinus
TCTATCTATCTATCTATCTATCTATCTATCTATCTATCTATCTATCTATCTATCTATCCATCTAATCAAGCTAATATGCATCTAGTTATTTACATGTTATTTCCTTGGTTAAAACTCTAGCTCTTTGATCTCAGGGACCTGTTTTGTCTATTTTGTATCCCTAGTACTTACATGATCCTGACATGTTTAATAAATGCTTGTTGACTGACTATTGGCAGCTAATTAAGGCTTCCCCTTTAATGGAAAAATAGAAACGAACAAGACCAATGGAGGGGGATGCAAAGTATGGGATGGGGTCTCTTATGTGGAAAGGCCTCTTTTTAACCAAAGAAAAACAGCAAGTAGGGTGGTAGAAATAAACTCCTCTTTGAAGTAAGGCGGTGCCAAACATTGTTCTTACTATTTCTCAGTTGGGAAAACTGAGGCACAGAGTAGTTAAGTGATTTTTTTCAATAGCACAGGAAGATGTTAGGCCCACATCTAAGATTTAGATGTTCTTATTCCCTCAGCCCCCACCCTTTACCCCCAAACTTTCATAACTCTTTGATGATACAGGACATTAATGTGCCTCATTTTGCTTGTAATCCTCCATCTTCCCATTAAAAGTCCCCAAACTCTTTGTTCTGTGGCCAACATCCTTTCGGGAGGCTTTATTCCTTGGGCCTACCTCTGACTCACCGAATGCCCACGAAGATGTTGTTTCACTTCCAGAAATATTAGTTTCTTTAGCAGTAAAAACAGCATATCATTTACCTTGTAGGAATGATGTAAGGACTAATGAATACTTCTACTTGCTTTGAAATAATAGATGAAAGGCAGAATGAAAAGCTTTATCTTGATAATCTGCCTAACATCTGTTCTCATGTAGGGAAACAGATCCTTATTCCTAGAAGACTGGAAACCTCAGCTAATTAAATGAGCCCCAATAAGGTGTTTAGCAAAATTCCTCCTTTCCTCACCCTTACCCAGCATGTTGCCTCTATTGGTCATAGGGGATCAACTGGGATTTCCTAAACGTGAGTTTTCAAACAAGTTGCAACTGTCTGGTTTGGGCTCTATCAGGTTAAATGTGAATTTCCTTTATGTGCCCCCTCCCCTCCAATTTCTTCCATCTAGGAGCTTTAAGGGACCAGTAAAACCATCTGTTCCTTAGGTATTCCTACTATAAGATAATAGAATCATAGTTTTAGAATTAGAAAGGAAATGAATTTAATTCAGCACCTGCATTTTGCAAATAAGGAAACTGAGGCAAGAGATGTTAAGCATTATACCTAAGGTCACACAGATCATAAGTAGCAGAATGGGCATTTAAACTCAGATCCTAATTCAAGGTTCTCTAATTACAAGTCTAGTGGTTTTTCTACCTTGAATTGGCGATACATATTGGAGAACTCCTCCAAGGTAGGAAAAGTTCCTAACTTGGCTAAAAAGACTGAGTAGTCCCATTACATCACAACTCCTATTAACAAAAATTCCCATTTATCATCGTCCTTCTAAACTTCTTGGGATCACTGCACTTAAGGGGACAGTGGCATTAGAATATGGGTTAAACAATCCAATGCTGTAGCTCCTTAGTACCTACTGGTTGGGTACAGTATAGGATAGCTTCAGTATCCTCATCTGTAAAATGAGCTGGAGGAGGAAATAGCAAACCACTCCAGCATCTCTGCCAAGAAAATTCCAAATGAGGTCACAAAGAGTTCAACACGATGGAAAAACAACTGAACAACTACAAGAACAACTGGGTATGATAACCATATTTTTTGGGAAAAATAAATTGGGAAATGTGTTCTGACAAAGGGAATTTCTTTTGCAAGGCTTTATTAAAAGTGTGTTTTTTCTTGAAATCAGGTTTGTCCCAGCCAGCCTAGAATATGTGGTCACTTTATGTAGAGGGAACCTCTTAAAGTTCACTGACACCTTTTCCTCGTGCCTCAATCATTAATGACCTTCGCATTTGGACAGAATCAAAATTGGAAGGGACCTAAGTGTCTAACTAGTCCAACCATGCTTGAACAAAAAAAATCTCCATTACACAATACCTGGTGGCCATTTGGCCTTCACATGAAGACCTCCAGAGATGGAATCCAACTGTCCAGAGACAGTCCATCCAACTTTTGGACTTTATGTAGCATTTTGCTTTGAATCTCTCATGCATTTATGATGTAGCATTTGGTTTCATAGTTGTCTGTATTTCTGTCTTGTTCCCCTAATGGATTCCAGGTAATCTTCATGAGGACAGAGACTCCATCTTATCTAAACGTTGCACCTTCTCAGGTTCGCTGCACGTAGCATGTACATAATAAATTCTAATGGCTGAATGAATGACTTTGCTTGAGCCCTGGTCAAAGCCTTGGGTTGGGTCGTCTGGTTCAACAATTTGCACCTTTTGTTTTAGGAGAGAATGTTCAAAAGTCATGGCTCCCAGTGTGGCTTCTGCACCCCTGGCATCGTCATGAGCATGTATACTCTGCTCCGGAACAACCCTGAGCCCACAGTGGAGGAGATTGAGAATGCTTTCCAAGGTTTGTTGCCCATCCCCACTCTGCCCTCCTCAGCAGTCCAGGGAAGTACCATAGAGGATTACTTGGAACTGGGGATCCTGCAGGGGGAAGAACAGTCCAGGGGTTGAAGTTAAGACTTAGGTTGGTCTCTTAAAATGAGGAGGGCTGGAAGAAGTAGAAGAGGAGAGGCCACCATTTGGAAGAGGGAGAAGATTTAGACAGGACACAGAGCTTTCTTCAAGAATTTGAAAGTCCACCATGATTAAGGGGGGTTAGCCTTGCTCTTGACCTCAGAGGGCAGAACTGGGAACAGTGAGTGGAAGCTGCAAAGGAAGAAAATTTGGGCTTGAGGTAGTAGAGTTAGGGGGAACTTAGTAAGAATTAGTTACTCAAAAGTGGAATGGATAACCTCAGGAAGTGATAGGTTCCCCCTGACTTGGAGATCCTCAGACAGAGGCTGGAGGGTTCATTGTTGGACTTAATGACCTCTGTGGTCTCTTTTGACTCTGAATCCTATGATACTAGGAACATTTGTCAGAGTTGTCTTAGAAGGCATTCTTGTTTAGGTATGGGTTGGACTAGTTTGCCTCTGAGGTCCCTTCCATTTCCGAGATTCTGTGATTCCAGTAATAGAGAGAATTTCTTAAGTCCATAGGATCAGCATTAAGATTTGGCTGAATGTAAACCCTTTCCTGTTGGGAAGTTTTTTTATACTGTTGAGGATAGGTAGTTAGGAAGCATGGGGGATAGAATGCTGGACAGGTTGCCCAAGCTTAAAATCCTACTTCAGACACTTATTAGCTTTGTGACTCTGTGCAAGTCACTTAACCTCTGCTTGCCTCAGTTTCCTAAATCTATAAAATAGGAATAATAATGGCACCTATCTCCCAGGGTTGTTGTGAGGATAAAATGAGATTATATTTGAAAAGTGTTTTGCAAATCTTTTTTTCTTTTTTTAAAATAAATTTATTTATTTTTAGTTTTCAACATTTACTTCCACAAGATTTTGAGTTCCAAATTTTCACCCCATCTCGCCCCTCCCCCCACCCCAAGATGACATGCATTCTGAATATCCCTTCCCCTAGTCTGCTTTCCCTGCTATCTCTCCCCCCCTTTTCTTATCCCCTTCCCCTTATATTTTCCTGCAGAGCAGGATAGATTTCTGTACCCTATTTCCTGTATTTCTTATTTCCCAGTTGCATGTGCAAATCTTAAAGTGTTACATAAATGTTAGCTATTATTGTTATTATTACATCTTATCCTTATATTCACCCCAGTCAGACAATAAGCCCTTATTAAACACTTACTATGTGCCAGACGTTGTGCTAAGTTCTGGGGATACAGAAAAAGGTGAAAACGTGGTGCCTGACCTCAAGAGCTTACATTCTGATGGGCGTAGACAGTAGGGAAAAGAATTGTATGCAAGGTACATAGAGTGTAAGGGAAGGTCATGTCCCAGGGCAGGCTGTAGCAGTTGGGGCTCCTCTTTGGGTTGGCCCTGGTCTGTTACTGGTTCATCATAGTCGGTGAGGGGCTGCAGTGGGCCTCTTCATAGGATGGGAGTTGGAGGGAGGAGTGGGAGGTTAAGGGCCCGTAAAGAGCTGGTTTGAGAAACTCTAGAGCATCCACTCTGTGAATGTTCCAATATCTATTATTTTCCTCCATTATAAGTATGTATATTGTGTTAGTGGGGGGTGGGGGATTTGCTACTTCAGGGCGGTAATAAAGACACAGATCAATATTAAGTTGTGAGGAAAGAGACTTTTGTTTCTTAGCAAACAGAAGCAACAGGCATTTCAGTTTGTCTTCATAAATGGGGACAAGTACCCAAATCATAATAATAACAGCTAACATTTATGTAGTGCTTACTATGTGCCAGGCACTGTGCTGAGTACTTTACAGTTATTATCTAATTTGATTCTTATAACAACCTGGTAGTTGGTGCTATTATTATCCCCATTTTATAAATAAAGAAACAGGCAAATAAGCGTTTAAGTCACTTGCTCAGGGTCACTTAGCTACTAAGTGTCTGAGTCTGGATTTGAACTCTGGTCTTTCCATTTCTAGGCCTGGCGGTCTATCCACAATGACACCTATCTGCCCCAATACAGTGGTCATCCTGCTTGGGGGGGTTGGCCAGGGATTATCTGTCCCTGTGAACGTACCAAATGGTGGCTCCTAGGCTGCTAGGCACTACAGCAGATAGATGCATCCTGGCTCAGATTACTTATTAGTTTAACTCCTTTTAGCCTCAGTTTCTTCACCTGGAAAATGAGAGGTTGGACTTAATGCCTTCTAAGGTCTCTTTTAGCTCTAAATCTGTGATCCTACGACACTCCAGATATGCCAACCTAACCCTCCAATCCACTCTCTTTATAATTCCTTGCTTTGCTGGGCATCACTACTGACAGGCATCTCTGCTTTTTTGTCTTGACCCCACAGGGAACCTGTGTCGTTGTACAGGCTACAGACCCATCCTTCAGGGCTTTAGGACGTTTGCCAGGGTAAGTGCCATTGATTAGCTGCTACCCTAGCTCTTGGCATGGGGAGAGGAGGGCTGACATAAATTCAAAGTAGCAACAGGATTGGCTCATTCAAGTAAGTGGCTGTCCCCCAGGCCTACCTGGAATGATCTTTATTTCACTTCTGCTTCTTGGAAAGCCTTAGTTTCTTTCTAGATTCAGCTCAAGGGCAACCTTTGATAAGAATCCTGATTCTCTCTGTTGGGGGGTCTTCTTCTTCCTTCCAAATTCCTTTTTACTTATTTTTTATATACACACATATTTTATTTACTTACCTATTTTCATATTGTCCCTTCCCCCTTTACTCTCCCAAGTAGGAAGGAAGCTCTGTGAGGGCAGGGACTTGTTTAATTTGTGTTTTTCTATCCCTGGTGCTTACCTTAGTATCTGGTACTTGGTAGGTGCTTGAAAATGCTTGAGGAATTGAATCAAATTGAATTGTTGACCATGAGAAAGTTGTTTAACTTCTGTAAGTCTCAGTTTTCTCATCTGTAAAACCAAGATTAATAATACTCATGCTCTTTATGTCCTAGAGTTGTTGTGAGGAAAGTTCTTAGTAAAACTTACATCCCAGTAGAAAAGAGGTATTGTTGATTATGACAAACACCTACATCAACTGAATCCAGTGCCATAACTAAGAATTCTGGTGCCTAGGGCTAGGCCAGTTGAGTGAGGTGGAATGGGTAGGTAGGGAGAGGAGGATTTGTAAGTACTGCTTTAGATGGCTCAGATAGACTAGAGATGAAGACAGTGATGTGCTGGAGCCAAGTTGTACTGACTCATAAAAGCATATTGTTAAATTTTCAGGGTGAGCATTTATACCTCAGAAATCTGCGAACACTCCACATCAGGGCTTGATTGATTATTTTATTGATTGTCTAGACTTAAGTAATGGTGAAAATGTTAATGCAGATTAAACTTAAAAGTGAACCTACTTTTCAGAGAACTGCTTGTTAAACATTTATCAGCAGTCATCATGGGAATGAGGTTGAGAAACAGGAAGGTCAGGAGGTGATGGAAAAGACTGTAAGCCAGGTAGTGAATTTACTGGAGAGGAGGGGGAGTGAGTGAGTGATCTAGAGGTCCACAAAGGAAAGGAACAAGGAGATGGACAGGATGGCATGAACTCTATCTATCTATCCATCTATCTCTCTATCTACCTAATTTTGCATGGGCCTTGATGGCCATTGTTTTTACTTTTTTAAATAACATTTTATTTTCCCCCAATTACATGTTAAAACAATTTTTAATATTTTTAAAAAGTTTTGAGTTCCAAATTCTACCCCTCCCTCTCCTCCACCTTCCCTGAGACTGTAAGCAATCTGATGGAGATTATACATGTGCAATTGTGCAAACCATTTCCACGATATTAATTTTGTATAAGAAGACTAGGAAAGAAAGGAAGGAAGGAAGGAAGGAAGGAAGGAAGGAAGGAAGGAAGGAGGGAAGGAAGGAAGGAAGGAAAGAAAAAAGGAAGAAAGGAAGGAAGAAAGAAAGAGAAAGAAAGAAGGAAAGAAAAAAATAGTATGCTTCAGTCTACATTCAGACAATATCAGTTCTTGGACATGAACTTTAAGGAAGAAATGGTTACTGAATAATGGTGGCAGAGAGTTTGAAAGGGCTGTGAGGAGCAAGGAGTATGCCAGCTCCTCTTTTCCTCCTCCTGGACCAGTATTTTAGGGGGTACAAGAGAAAGAGCACCAAGCCTTGGTGAGAGCACTAAGAAATGTGGTTTCTTCAGGAAGAAGCTAGTCTTTGGGGGGATGGAAGGAATGTGCAACAAGGAGGTGATCTAGGTTGGGAGGGAGTTTGTTAACTATAGAGGAAGTTTACCAAGGGATCATTGAAAAAGTGTTGTAGATCTAAAGTTAAAAAGGGACCTCCGAGATTATCTAGTTCAACCTCATTTTACAGATGAGGAAACTGAGGCACAGAGAGGTTAAGTAACTTGTCTACAGGTGGTGAGTTACAGAGACAGGTACTGAACTATTGACATCCAGATGAGGAGCTTTTGCCATCATACCACAATGACAGACAGAGAAGGATAAGGTCCAGGGAGAGTTAGGGCTGTTTACTATGTGGGGTGATCTTTGCCTTTGTGGCTGATCCTCCCTGCTCCTCTCATCCACATTTCTCATTCATTGAACTTAGAAATCCTCTAGGACCATAAGTCCACAGGTCAGATACCATATAAGGACTAATCGACCCCTGACAAAACAGCCTATGCAAAGAATTAGGGAGTGTGGCCATGGGGAGCATGGAATACATACTCTTGGGTTAGGATAAGCAATTGCCTCCAAACTTACTCAAGTTAGTTCCCACTTTAGATAATATGAGGGGAAACAGATTTTGTAACTCTCATCAAGTGTTTTCTTATTTTTATAAATAAATAACTTATTTATTGCTTTTACATGCATTTATAATCTGTCCCTCCCAGTGCTCCACCCCCTTCCTTGAACAACATAATGAGCAAAAAAAAATGAAAAATAAAACCCTCATAAATATGTATAGTCTAGTAAAACAAATTCGCAGATGGCCAGGCCTCCATAATCTATATGTCATTCTCCTTTTTAAGTCCATCACCTCTCTGGTAGGAGATGAGTAGAGTGGTCCTTGGTCTTCTGTAATATTGGTTTATGATTACATTGATCTATCTTTCCGAGTTGTTTTTCTCTATAATGTGACATATAAATTATTCTCCCAGTTTGGCTCCCTTGTGAAGCATTTTCCAATTCTACCTGAGTTTTTAGTGAGTCCAGGATCTTAGAATTAAAGGTGGAAAGAGCCTTAGAGACCATCTAATCCACCCTCTTCTGCCTGCAGATGAGGAAATTAAGACTTTCAGTGTTGGCATAACTTCTCCAAATCACACAGGTGATAAGGAACAGAGGTGAGAGTCAAACCAGGCTCTGGGGACTCCAGAAGCCCAGGGCTGTTTACAGCGTATCACACTGGACTGCTCTGTTGTCAGCCCAATTCAGGGAAGTGTTCCTGTTGGAGAGCAGTGGGATTTTTCCACTCCTATGGGCCGGTTACAGCATGTCCTGAGCTGGTTCCTGGAAGAGGCAGAATGTCTAAGAAGTTGACTCTTTAAAGAAATGCAGGATCTAGCTCTCCTTAGAACTCAGCAAGACCAGTCAGGCTTACAGGTGCTGCAGAGGACACTGATTGCCATTTCAACTGAACTCAGTATGTGTGTGTGATTGGCCCAGTGTGGGATTTATAGGACTAGTTATTAAGACGCTCCATACCCCACCCCCTCTGTAAAATAGGGATGAGACTACCCCTCCCCCATACCTAGGGAATGACCGTTGTGCCACTCAAAGGAGACAATGTATATAAAGAGCTTTGCAAATGAAGCATTATATAAATGCTTTATTTATAATCAGGTTGGTGCAGAGGATAGAGTGCTGCACTCAGAGTAAGGAAGACCTTCATTCAAATCTTGCCTCAGACATTTACTAGCTGTATGACCCTGTGAAAGTCATTTAACTTCAGTTTTCTCAACTGTAAAATGGGGATAATAATAGCACCTATGCAGTGAATGGAGGTCCAGGTCTATAGTCATCAAGGCTTGAATTCAAATGTGGCCTCAGATACTTACTAGCTTTGTGACCCTGTGCAAGTCACTTTAGTCTCTGTCTGCCTCTGTTTCCACAACTGTAAAATGTGGATAATAATAGCACCTACCTCCTAGGATTGTTGTAAAGATCAAATGAGGTAATAATTGTAAAACACTTAGCACTGTGCCTGGCACATAGTGGGTGCTACATATATGATAGCTATTATTATTGTTGTTAAACTCAAATATCAATCAACTTAATTAACTGATAAATTCCTGCTATGGGCTAGCAAAGACAGAAATGAAACAGTGCCTGCTCTCAAGGAGGTTACTTTCTTTTGGGGGAGACAACATAAGTACATACATAAGTATATACATAACATAACATGTATATACATAAGTATATACATAACATATATATTTTTTGTTGGGGGAGGGGCTGTACTAGCAGCCAAGGGGATCAGGAGAGTCTCCATGTAAAAGGTGCATTCGAACTGAGCTTTGAAGGGAATGAAGGATTCTAAGATGTGCTGGTGAGAAGAAAATGCATTCTAGGCATGAGATAGGAGATGAGATGTCATGTTTGAGGAACAGAAAAGTCAGGCTGGCTGTACCATAGCACAGATGAAGAGGAGAGGTGCATAATGGGTCTAGAAAGGTAGGTTGGAACCAGGTCGTGAAGGGTTTTAAATTCCAAAAAGAAGAGTTTTTATTTGATGTTAGAAGTAATAGAGAATCATGGGGAGTTTCTTGAGTAAGGGAGTAGCACGGTCCAATCTTTGCTTCAGAAAAATCACTATGGCAGCCATGTGGAGAAGAGGTGTAGTGGAGAGAGGCTCAAGTCAAGGAGATCAATCCGGATGCTCTTTCAGTTTTCAAGGCAAGAGGTGAACTTTGTATCCCCTCCACACAGCAATGTAATGTGCCTGTTACAAATGGCTTGTTGATTCATTAGTGTCTTGTGATTAAAGCAGACCAAGCAATAGAAAATCTAATACAGACACCGGCTCTTGTTTGAGGAGGCAGATGGCATGAGAGGTCTGCTTTAAACTCATTTACTCCAGGAAGAGGAAACAGGGCCTGCAGTTTTCTGGAAAGGGAATCTATTTTCTTTAGCCCTGAAGTTTCTGAGTAAATGAAGTGTTCCTTGTTCTCTTAGGATGGGGGATGCTGTGGAGGAAAGGGAGATAATCCAAACTGCTGCATGAATCAGAAGGAAAGGAGCACGGTAAGCCCTGCCTTTGACCCTCCCCCTCAGCCCCACCCCATCCTGGTCAGATCCTGTGCAACTGAAAACTGCCAAGGGGCTGCCAGCCACGAAGGGAGAGAGAGGGCACGGCAGAGTTTGTAGGCATCCGCTCAGGGCTTCTCGTGGGCCACTGCCCCATGTATCAAAGTGGACTGCGAAGTCATTTCTCATCTCTGCTCCTCTGCTCCTCCTTCAGCAGGTGAGGGAAGAGAATCCTGCAAGAGCCTTCTTATTATTAGATATTTTAAAAGGAAGCAGAAAATGCAAGTCCCATTTCTTCTCTTCTTACCCTTCCTTCTTCCTTTTCTTTCTTCCATATATTCCTCTCTTCCTCCTTTTCCTTCCTTCTCTTCATTTTTCTCCTCCTTCCCCATCCTTCTCCTCCTTCCTCTACTTCCTCTTCTTCCCTCTTCCTCCCCCTTGTCCTTCTTATTCATCATCTTCTTCTTCTTTCTCCTCTTCCTTCTTCCTCCTCCTCCTCCTCCTCCTTCTTCTTCTTCCTCTTCTTCTTTTTCTCCTCCTCCTCTCATCTCATCCTCCTCTACTTTTTTTTTTTTTTTGCAGTTAATTCTCTCACCATCTTTGTTCAATCCAGAGGAATTCCTGCCATTAGATCCCACCCAGGAGCCTATCTTCCCACCAGAATTAATGGTAGGTGATGTCCCAAAGGGGAATGAACCTTTGTAACTTGAATATATGAGACACATGGCTTTGACTTCATATACCCTGGATGTTTGGGTGAGGTGACTCTATGACCATATAACCCATATCATTGTTTCTTCCAAATGCACAGAGTCACCTTGGAAGAGAAGCTCTCTTATTAAAAAAAAAAAAGTTACCTGACTATTCAGCCCAGCTTTATGATATCTCATAAATCTGTTCTCTCACTTTTATCACCAAAGCAGCTTCAGTCTGACAATTGTAATAGCAGGTACTGATTAAGGTCAGAACTAGGTCATTGTCAGAAAAAGGAACCAAATACAGATTTTTCTACTGTCTGTACCAGAACCAGCTATGGGGTAATTGACAGAGACCCAGGAGTCCTGGGTTTGAATGCCATTCCTGGTATTAAGTGTGCAATAACTATACCTATTACACTGAACTCAGGGCTGTTCTGTGGTAATGTATGCAAAACACTTCATAACTTTTAGCTCTGAGTGGTTAAGAAACTGCAGGATGTAGCACATCTGAAGTCAGGAAGCTCTGGGTCTGAATCCTGGATTGGTTGCTTCATTTTTTCTTGAAGTTGGCTTCTTTTAAAACTGAATTCACCTAGTCCAACAAAAGTACTTTGACTTTCAAAATTTGATTCACTCCCAACTTTTCAGGAATATAATTTTAGTATAAATAAAAGTTTGCCTACATGTGATTTGAGGGTCACCTTTTAGTCTTCAATTTCTTGTCTCTTCACATAAAATGTAGTGTACTTCCCTCTATCCATAACATCACTGAAGTCTATTTTGCTACCCAAAATCAAATCAAAATCATTTGTCCATGGATTGTTTAT
This sequence comes from Vombatus ursinus, assembly GCF_900497805.2. NCBI lineage: Eukaryota > Metazoa > Chordata > Mammalia > Diprotodontia > Vombatidae > Vombatus > Vombatus ursinus. The sequence continues at coordinate 14,148,545 of NW_020948840.1, forward strand.
CTCACTTGAATTCATAGAATCACAGAATGCCAGAACTGTAAGGGAGCTTAGAACATAGAGCATAAAATACCAGAGCTAGAAGAGACCTTAGAACACAGATGGATGGATGAATGGATGGATAAGATAGACAGACAGACATAGATGATAAAGCAGGTAGATAGATGGAGATAGGCAGACAGGCAGACGTGGATGATAGAGACAGAGGCAGATAGAGAGATAGGGAGATACACACAAATACTCATATATATATCACTTTGTAAATCATAAAGTGTTACGTCAGTGGTTATATATAAGATATATATTAATATAGTAAGTATTTACTATGTGTCAGGCACCATTCTAGACACTGGGGACACAACATAAGTATAGTACAGGAAAAATGGAGGTGGGAAAGTTCACTAACAGCTGGGAAAAGGAAGAATAGAAGACTTTATAGAAGAAGTGGTTCTTAAAAGCCAGAGACTGGAGATTTCACTTTTTTGCATCCTACCCTAGCATCTGTCTGGGCATAGAGTAGGTATTGAAGCATCTTTAATGAACAGGAGTAAATGTAGAATGCCAGAGCTAAAGTGGGCTTTAAAACATAGAACAAAATGATATTAAAGTTGGGAAGGACCTTAAAATCATTGACCTATAGAATGTCAGAGCTGAAAGGGACCTCAGAGGTACCATCATAGCTAGAAGGGATCTTAGAACATAGACACACTCATGGAAAGTGATATCTAAGAGGGGCATAAGAAAGTAGAACTATAGATTTCAGATCTGGAAGGAAGCTAATAAATGTAGAACCACAGAATGCCAGAGCTAGAAGGGACTTAAGAATATAGAAACACAATATCATAGCTGTAAGACTCCAGCTTAGAACACAGACCTGTGGAATGACCTGGAGGCTGGAAGGGGCCTTAGAACATTGAACCATAGTTTCATAAATGGAAGGGAAGTAGCATAGTATTGTGGGTAGACAGCTTGCCTCAAGTCCAGAAAGAGCTGAAACATAGTGACTGTGTGACCCTGGGTAAGTTATTTAACTCCTGGTGCTCTGGGTAGACTACTCTCTAAAACAGCTGCACAAAAGGTGCATTGGCACCTGTGTTGGTAGAGAAGGCTTTCTCACACAGGGGTTCCCTACACCAGGGAAATTATGGGTCTAGTCCCTATTCCTAAGAGAGCATAGAACAATCAGCTAGCTCCCCAGTGCATTCAAGAATGACTTTTGTCAGGAAAACAGGAAGAGGGAAGAGGTGATGGGGCAGTATAATTTCCTCAATCCAGGAAGAAACAATTGAAACCTGTGTTCTTAGAGGTTGAAAGATGAGCCCCATAAGCAGCTGTGTTTCCAAGGGGAGCGTGTGAAATGGATCCAGACTGCGACCCTGAAGGAACTGTTGGAGCTGAAGGCCCAGCACCCAGACGCCAAGCTGGTGGTGGGGAACACTGAGATAGGTAAAAGGGGATGTCATGGAAGGGTGGCCACAGGGTCCGGAGCACGTTGTACTGCTTTGGGCAAAGTCCAAAGCTGTTGTTCATTCCCTTTGGTCCTTCCACAAGGCTTCACCTGTTGGATACCTCAGAGGAACCTCCGGCAACCTGCAATCTACCAGGCTATTTCCTGACTGTGTCAAGAGAACCACTGATTGAGAGGGGCGGGTGGTGTCTAGTGTCCCACACCTGGGGAGGTGCTAGGATAGGAGAGAAAGGGGGTGCCCAAGTGAGACTCTAGTTTGCCTCCCTGGGTGCTGCTGCCCAGAACTTTGCAACCCTAGCAACAGTGGGAAGCTGTACTTAGATGTGGGGTCAGAGGACCTGGGTTCAACACCTCCTCCCACACTTAGAGCCTATGTGAGTGAGACAGTGCCTGTAAAGTACCAGTGACCTCATCTGTAAAATGAAAGACTTTGACCAGATGAACTCTAAGGACCCTTCTCAATCATATCCCATGATCCCTCAGGTCCCTGGGATCTCAGGTTCTTCACATGGCTTTGACGGTGTCTGTTCAAATGCTCACAAAAGGCATGAAGATAGGTCATGCATGGCTAATACTCTCACAGACTTTTTCAGTTTTTAAAAATCTAGAATCTGGTTTGGAGAAATAAGTGACAACTGGCTTCAGGCAGTGACAGTCCGGGGAGGGAAATTACACCTGATGTTCCCTTTCACCAAGAAAACATTTCACCTGTTGATGAAATGGCACTTGGAGAGCAACTAGAGAGATTTGCTACCCTGGCAAAAACTGTATTTCAGGTCTAGGAGAGCTAGTCATGGTTGGTCAGTGGTTATTGAAACCTTTTCCTGACGTATGGATCCTGGAGAGGATTCCTGTTTGTGACCACCTCTTTCAACGCTACCCAGCCTTCCAATGGAAATTGCTTTAAATTTAGTGAATTCAAGCTTGCCAAGAGGAGTAATGTCCTACCTTCCCAAATGGAGGAACAACAACATTTTTATAATTGTGTCCCTAGCCCTTTGTTCAGGGCTTGGCCATAGTAGGTGCTATTGAATTGTAGTGAATTATTATTGAGAGGCAGCATTTTGTGGTGAGCAGAAAGTTGGCCTCAGCACGAGAGCCTGGCATCAAGTCTTACCTCTGAAACATGCTGGCAAGTCTTAACCTCTTAGTGCTCTAGTCAGTGTTCTAATATTATAAATGGCAGCTGCACTGATAGAGGGAGTTTCCTCACCTGGGAGTTCCCTAGATCAGTGAAAGCACAGGTCCAGGACCTGTTCTTAGCATTATGGTAGATGCTTAGCTAGTGTCTATTGTGAAAAGTCCGTCTGGGTTCTGGCTGTCAGATCTTGTTAGTGCTAAGTGAAACATTTATTAAGTACTTACTATGTGCCAAGCACTTTCCTAGATACTGGGAAAACAAAGACAAATGTGAAACAGTACCTGTCCTCAAAGAGTACATTCTAAAAGATGGATACAAAACATATCGAAGAATGGTAGCCAGGAAAGGGTGTTTTAGGATAATTAGCCATAGAAGTTGTCAGTAAAATAGTAGGGCTGTTATGGTTGTTTTTCCTGACTTTTCTAGTAGTGATAATGATAATTATGAGGGCAAGGATGACTGGATTTCTAACTCTAACTTTTTTTTTAAGGTATCGAGATGAAATTTAAGAACAAGATATTCCCTCTAATAGTCTGCCCAACTTGGATCCCTGAGCTAAATTTTGTGGAACGTGGCCCAGAGGGTAAGTAGGGGATCCTTACTGAGTATGGAAAAGTCAAGACATCACACATTTTTAAGTGCTTGTTATGGGCCAAACACTATGCTAAGCACCAGAGATACAAAGCAAAACAGGACTCCTTACCTTAAGTAGCTCCCATTTGAATGAGGGAGACGACACACAGAAGGCTTGTGAAATGTGAATGGAAGCCAATCTCAGAGGGAAGAAAGCAGCAACAGGGGACAGTGGGAAAGTACTTACGAAAAAGGGATGAGTTTATCTGAGTGTTGAAAGAAGCCAGGGCAGTTAGGAGGCAGTCAAAGGTGAGGAGGGAGGCATGGTGAATCGCTACTAAAAATACAGAGAGTGAAGAGGTGGAGTGTTGTGTGTATGAGGAAAAGTGAGTAGACTGATGTCGTTGGACTGTAGAATGTCTGGAGCAAAATAAAAGTGTAAGAAGACTGGATAGGAAAGAAGGGATCACCTTGTAAAGGTCTTTAAATGCTCAACAGAGAATTTTGTATTTGACTCTGAAGGTGATAGAGTTTATTGAGTGGGGGGATGAGGATGGCTGACATGGTCAGAACTGTGCTTTAAGCCAATCACTTTGGCCACTGAACAGAGGATAGATTGGAGTGAGGAGAGATTTGAGGCAAGGAGATTAATTAGGAGGCTATCACAATAGTCTAAGTAAGAAGTGATGAGAGTCTGCACTGGGGTGGTGGCTGTGTGAGTAGAAATATAGAGATAGAAGAATCAATTTCCCAACTTCTAATACTGTCCAAAAATGGAAGGATCTGATTTGAGAGGTAATAAGTCCCCTCTCCCAGGCCTTCAAGCAAAGATGGGTGGCCCCTGTTGGGTATGCATGTTATTGGGGGCTTCCTGTCCATGTATCTGACTAGAGAATCTCTGATTCCATTATTTAAAATAACTAAAAACTGGACAGAATATAGGTACTATTAAGATATATGTTAGATTAATTTTTAAACATAGAAGGTAGAAAGCATATTGGATTGAAAGAAACAAAATATTTTGTGAAGAAGTAGCATTTTAAGTGGACCTTGAAGGATAGGCAAGATTTTACAAAGAAGGGGGAAGGTACTGTAGGGGAAGAAAGAGCAAGAGCAGAGGTATAAAGGCTGGAAAGGGTAGGATTTATGCCTTTAAAAAAATAGTCCAGTTTGGCTACAGGAAAGTAGTAGAAGATAAAGTTGGACGAGTAGGCTCAGGAAAAAATCACGTTGGACCTTGAATGCTAGCATAAGCTGGTTGGGAACTGTCTATTGAATTTTTTGTTTTGAGCAGGGATATGACCAGGATGCTGTGCTTTCTGTCAGTAGTTTGCAAGGAGGAGAGGCTGGAGGTGGACAGACCATTTAGGATACTGTTGACTGACAGCAGAACTAGATTTATAGCAGTAGGAATGGAAAGGAGGGGCATTATACATGGTCGGCACATGACATTCTGAGTGAATGACTGAATAGAATGGGGGACATTGCAGAGGGGAGAATTCACAGGGCTTGACCATTGTCTGTGGCAAATGAATGAAAGTGTATATGTGTGAGTGTTGGGGAGGAATGGGGTGAGGTTGTCAAAGTTGATAGGAAGGATGACAGTAGCTTCCTTCCTAGGCATCTCCTTCGGGGCAGCCTGCCCCCTCAGTGATGTGGAGAAAGCCTTAGTGGCTGCCGTGGCTGAACTCCCGGCCTACCAGACTGAAGTGTTTAAAGGGGTCTTGGAGCAGCTGCGCTGGTTTGCTGGAAAGCAGGTCAAATCTGTGGCGGTGAGTCCCTGTGTCAGAGATTCAATCAGGTGAAGCTGAGAGGGCTGATCAGGTTGGAGAGGTTACTCTAGGAGATGCTAGAATAACTGTGTTTTAGTCTCTGAAGCTGATTTGCTCTGCACCCTCCAACCAAGTGCGTCTTCCTCTCTCTGCGCCTCGGTTTTCTTGAGGCTGAAAAAAAAATACTGGATCTTGGAGTCAGAGGATGCAAGTTCAAATTCCAGTTCTGCCTCTTGCTACCTATGTAATTTTGGCAGTTACTTATCCTCTCTGGGACTCAGTTTCCTCATCTGGAAAATGAGAGAGTTGAATTAGTTGACTCACAAGGTCCTTTCTAGCTCTAAATCTATGATCCTATGGTCTTGAATAATTCTTTCCCACTCCTTCCTTGACATGGATGTAGAAAGGATAAACAAGAAAGCTAAGGATCCCACAAGCAGACCTATAAAGAATCTTAATGGGATGGAACACTGGGATGAATCTAGTAAGATTAAATATAACAGAGATAAATGTGAGTCTTCTACTTAGATTTTAAAAACCAACTTCACAATTATGGGATTGGGAAGGCATGATTCGGTAGCAGTTTGAAAAAGAGCTAGGAGCTACCAGAGTCCAACAGTGGAATTTTGAAGATTAAAAAAAAGCCAACCGCATCTTCGACTCTATCAAGAAAGGCATTGCTTCCAGGAATAAGAAAGTGGCATTTCCCCTAAAATCTGCCCTGGTCAGACTGCATCTGGAATTTTGAGTCCAGTTCTGGGTGCCATGTTTTTGGAAAAGCATTGATAGGCTCGAGAGTGTCCAGAGGAAGGCCACTAACATAGTAAAAGGCCTTGAGTCCATGCTGTATGAAGATGGTTGAAGGAACTGGGGGTATACAGATTGAAGATGAGAAGATTCACGGAGGATAAGATAGTTGTACTCAGAGTTATTGTGTGGAAAAGAGATAAGGCTTGTTTTATTTAGCTATAGAGGACAGAATTAGAAGCCATGGATGGAGGTCACAAAGAGGTAATTTTAGGCTTGATATCGAGAAAAACTTCCTGAAAAATTAGAACTATCCGTAAGTGAAAAGGCCTATTTCAGGGTCCCCTTCCTATCCTCCACTGGAGTTCTTCAGGCAGAATGTTTGTTAGATATATTGTAGGGGGGATTCTTTTGGGGTTGTGAGTTGGACTAGATGACCATTGGTCCAGCTCTCAAATTCAGTCATTCAGAGTAGCCAGCCGTTGGTGAGTCAAGTAAAGCTTATTGCACTATCTACCTTGCCCATTTTCAAAGTTAGGGTGCTACTCAATAGAAGATAGCCCAAGAAATGGGGAAGGTACATCCATTATAGACAGAGGTGAGGTGAGTTATGAGAACCCCCCCTCTCTACCAGCTCTGTTTTCAAAGATCAAGAATTAGTGAGTAAAGTTTTTTGGGAGTGGACTAAGTCTAACCATGTGTTCCATGTCTCTGTTTTCAGTCCATTGGGGGAAACATCATCAATGCCAGCCCAATTTCTGACCTCAACCCCGTATTCATGGCCAGTGGAGCCAAACTAACTCTGGTATCCAAAGGTGAGTTGGTATAGTTGTATCCACAAAGTGGATAGAGGGATGGACCTGAGTCAGAAATACCCAGGTTCAAGTCCTGCGTCTGACAATCATTAGCTGTCTGACATGGGCAATCATGTCACTTCTCTGACCTCAGTTTCTTTATTGATTAGATTATTTACATCTATAGTACCTATCTCCACAGCTAGGTGGTGCAGTAGATAGAGTGCCAGGCCCGGAGTGAGGAAGACATCTTCCTGAGTTCAAATCTGGCCTCAGAAACTTACTAGTTGTGTGACCCTGGGCAAGTCACTTAACCCTATTTGCCTCATTTTCCTGATTTGTAAAATGAACTGGAGAAGGAAATGGCAAACCACTCCAGTAACTTTGCCAAGAAAACTGCAAATGGGGTCACAAAGAATCAGTCACAACTAAAATGACTAAACAGTTAGAAGTATTATCTCACAGAATTGTTCTGTGGCTCAAAGGTATGTCAATAACCATGCAAATCTTAAAGCACAATTCAGATATAAGCTGTCATTACTATTATTATGAGAAAGAAGGCACTTAAAAGAGATATTTTATCAGAAACTCTATTTTTTTCTTTTTTAAAAAATGTATTTAGTATTTTATTTTCCCCCAGTTACATGTAAAAACAATTTTAATATTTATTTTTAAAACTTTTGAGTTCCAAATTCTCTCCCATCCTTCCTCCTCACTCCCCCCTTTGAGAAAGCAAGCAGTTTGATATAGGTTATACATGTGTAGTCATGCAAAACATTTTCATAATAGTCATGTTGTAAAAGAAAATATAGACCAAAAAAGAAAAAAAATCTCAAGAAAAATAAAGTTAAAAAAAATGCTTCAGTTCGTATTCAGACACCATCAGTTCTTTCTCTGGGAATGGATAACATTTTTCATCATAAGCCCTTCAGAGTTGTCTTGGATCATTGTATTGCTGAGAATAGCTAAGTCACTCACAGCTGATCATTTTAACAATATTACTGTTACTTTATATATAGTACATTTCAATTTGCATCAGCTCATGTAAGTCTTCCAGGTTTTTCTGAGAGAATCCTGCTCATCATTTCTTATAGCACAATAGTATTCCGTCATAATCACATACCATAATTTGTTCAGCCATTCCCCAATTGATAAGGATCGAAAGATATGAACAATTTTCAGATGAAGCAATCAAAGCTATCTATAGCCATATAAAAGAATGTTCTAACTCACTATTGATTGGATAGATGCAAATTAAAACAATTCTGAGGTACTACCTCATACCTATTAGCTTGGCTAATAGGACAGAGAATGAAAATGACAAATGGTGGAGGGGAATATGGGAAAAAAGAGACATTAATGCAGTGTTGGTGGAATTATGAACTAATTCAACCATTCTGTAGAGCAATTTATAACTATGCCCAAAAGGCTATAAAATCATGCATACCCTTTGACCTAGCAACATCACTACTAGGTCTATATCCCAAAAGAGATAAAAAATGAAAAAGGAAAAGGATCAATATTTACAACAATATTTATAACAGCTCTTTTCTGGGGGCAAAGAATTGGAAATTGAGGGGATGCCCAGAAAGTGTATTTTCTAGGAAAATAGAACAGGGCATCGATTGGGAATGGGGGGAGGGGAGAAGCTCAGAAGCCCTGATATCTGGCCTGGCTAATGTTTGAGTTGAAAGGAATTACTGTGGTAAGGTAAATACCGTGGAATGATGGTCAGGGGAGCTGTACTCTTCTCATTCTGAAAAAGGCATAATAAATAAATAAAATAAAAAATAAATTGAATGAATGAATGAATTTTTTTAAAAGGTGGCATTGTACAGTAGAAAGAATGCTAGATCTAAAATCACAGGACCTTGGGTTCAAATCCCAGTTCTACCACTTATCAGCTGTATGACTTGGGATGAATCATACTGTGGTCCTCATCTGTAAAATGGGGTTGGACTACATGGTCTCTAAGGCCTCTTCTGCCCCTAAGTCCACAATCCTATCTATGATTTTTTTTCACCAAATTAATAAGATATTTTGAGATAGAGGATACAGAACCAAATTCTTTCTGAGCTTTACTCTCTTCTCCATGCCAACTCTTTCCTTTGGATTCAAGGTCTCATGGTAATTATGAACTGATGAAGAAGGGATCCAGTGCCCAGGTGTTTCTGTGCTGGGCTGGTGATGGGCTCTGACATGGCCCTCTGAGCTTACTCCTCCTGAGTCTCTTCCTTCTTCTCTCCATACAGGGACCAAGAGGACTGTTCGGATGGACTACATGTTTTTTCCTGGCTACAGAAAGACACTCCTAAGTCCTGAGGAGATATTGCTTTCCATTGAGATTCCCTACAGTAGGAAGGTGAGATGTTATCTGGAGCTGACCTTGGAGTCTGGTCTAGGTCTGACTCCCATACTTAGAGATATCTGATTCAGGAAAAGAGCTCTGACGCTGGAATCGGACGACCTGGGCTCAAACGCTAACTATGTGGCTAGCTCGGTGATCTCATGCAAGGGACATCAGTTTCTTCAACAAGGGGGTTGGACCAGAGACAGTCTCTGGGGTTCTTTCCCAGCTCTAAATCTAAGATCCTATGATCTCCAAAGAAGCAGGATGCACAACTTACTTCATAATCCTTCTTTATTCTTTCCTTCTCTCCTTCCTTTCTTCTTTCTTTCTTTCTTTCCTTCCTTCCTTCCTTC